>NC_058132.1:516922260-517016032 GCF_016433145.1 Gracilinanus agilis
ATATATATATATATATATATATATATATATATATATATATATAATATATACGTATATACTTATAGTGTATGTGTATATACCTGTATATTTTTGTGTAATTTATGAATGAAATCATTTTTTCTTATTTTATTGATTCAGAAAATGCAGGAAAAGGAGTCTAAGGTTATTTCATCTCTGCACCTGGCTTCTAAAAACACCACTCCTAATTCTTCCTAGATTATTTTTGGTTATCTATTCTCTCTCTACATATTTCAAGGTAAAGAATTTCCAATCTACCTATATCCTCTGCTAAACCAGAAAACTTGCCTTAAGCTTAACTGAATGTCATCTGCTCCATCTTAAGAGATAATAGCTAGGTCTATTTAGTTTAAGATTTATGTCTATTTTAGTTGAATGAAGAGAATCTGAACTGTATAATCACATAGCATTTTCCACTAGGAAAGGATTTTTCACTTAACTTAGATCTTTATCCAGCTTTAAAAAGTTTTCACATATTTTCATTCCCATATAAATTTATTATTTTAAACAAGATATGCATATAGGCTAATTGTGCTTTATTCCGTTTTTACTACAATTCTCATTTTGCCTTCTCAAACTTAAACCATGATATCATCTCTGATATTTTCCCCAAAGACCCACCATTGCAATTAATCAGTAATCCTCATTGTGTCATTTTTTTCAAACATCTCTTATATTTAATCCTTATTTTTATATCCTCCTGTTTCTCTCTTAGTTTTAGTCCTTTATCACACTATGCCTGGAATTACATTAATGGACCAACAATTAGTATCCTTCCCTCTAATTCATTTTAACTCTAATTCATCTTTCACATTACAAACAAATTCAAGCTATTAAATTATTATTAAATTTCTTTCATATGTTTCAGCCCACACTTCCACTCAAAAGTCCTAATTTTTAGAGCACCTGAATAGAAGTCTTGAGAACAAGGGACAAAAAGAACCATGATACTTGGAGCAGGTTCTATTGCATGTGTAGTAATATATTCAATTTGAAGAAACATATTTTAACAGGCCATGGGCAAATTTGAATGTAACCAGAGGATATCCATAATAGTAAGAACACAAAATAAGGAGTCCTTAAACTTTTTTGAGTCCTGTGGAATTCTGAGTAAGCCTACTGACTTCTCAAAATAATGTTGTAAATTATCAAAGGAAGTTCTAAATATTAGTTATAATTTAGTAAAAAATAAAGATGTCAATTTCCCCATGTAATTTTTAAAAAAATACCCCCTTTAATCTGTGCCTTAAGTCAAAAACTCTTACAATAAACCGATGATGTGAAACTCAAATAAAAGGAAGATTACTAAATTATACAAGAGGATTTCTGTAGACCATATATTAACAAAGAAAACAACATATTAACAATATGTTTAGTTTATGGTAATTTTTATTTAATTAGTTCAGTATTCATGAATTACTTTTAATTTGTTTCTGGTCATATTCTGGAGTATGTTGTGGGAGTGTTGACCATGTCTTTGACACCTCTGCTCTAAACTATGTTTTCTGAAGATCAATTGGAGAGACTAATATGTTTAGAGATGAGAAGATGGATTATGAATTATGAATGAAGATTTAAAAGGAAGAGAAGAAAAGGGGCCTATGTCTATGTAAACGTTTTTAGTATTCTCATTCAAAAAAGTCATTGGACTTTATTTAACTTCATCCTAACAGTGTGTCTATTCCCAGTGACAATTTGGACAATTTGTTACCTTTTAACTGTTTGAAATGAGGGAAGAATAATATATATTTATCTTCCTTATCCCTACCTCTGATTTATGCCCGGACCTACTCCACTTTCTCAGAGTAGGGTATTAATATTATCCAAAGAACTTACGTGTATATTTATATTTTAAAAATGTTACCTTACATTGGAGAACAATCCATGCATATTTTAAGTACTTAATGGGAAAATATTTAAACGTAAAAATGCATTTAATCAAATAGTAAAATGTATTGTTATACAGAAATTAATATATAATGTGACACATATCTAACTAATATACTCTAATATTATATAATAATATGCTCTAATAACTAATAACTGAAAATTAATATGGTCTACAAGTAAAATAATTTTATACCATAAATATGTTCATTTACATTTACTTTCACTAAAGTTTGTGTATTTGAATTGAAAAAATAAGCATTTCGTGTTTATCTTCCTTATGGATATAGAAATTCAATGTCAAGTAAGACAAAGATATTAGAATAATTATATATTTGAGTGATAAATTCAAATGTGTAATATAGGACAACTAGGTAGTACAGTGGATAGAGAACCAGGGTTTGGATTCAAAGAAATGGTTTCAAATTTGGCTTCAGAGACTATCTAGAGGAGGAAGCCTGGGAAAGTCACTTAACCCAAATTGCCTATCTGTCTAAGAATTGATACTAATACAGAAAATAAAGTGTTTGTGTTTTTTAATAACCAAATAAATTAGAGTTCTTTGTTTTACTCACTCCAGAGACTGAAGTAAATAGGTGGATTGGATATAAAATTATTTTGGTTTTTATTTGTATCTGACTCTTTATTGCACCATTTGTAATTTTCTTGGCAAAGGCACTAGAGAGGTTTACCATTTTCTTCTCTAGCTCACTTTAAAAAGGAAATTGAGGCAAATAGAGTTCAATGACTTGTCCACAATGACATAGCTAATAAGTACCTGAGACCATATTTGAATTCACAAATATGAGTCTTCCTGACTCCAGTATTAGCACTCTATTCACTGTTTCACTTATACTTTAAATAATATAGTCTATTTGCTGTCAGAGAAATTATGAGGATAAAATTTAACATTTCTAATTTAGGAGAAAAGGGACTGATTTCAGATTTTGTAGGAGTATTCAGGTTAATTATAAAGTGTGTTTTTAGGTTTTAAGAGTTAATTTTTTATCTTTACTTTCATCAACTTCTATATTCTCATCTCCTTCCTAGTAGTCATCATCACCACCATCATCTTCCTCTCCTTAATCATTTTCTTTTTTAAGTATTTTCAGGCATTTGCTGGATAAAATCTCCTTCTGTAAGAAAATTGAAAGTTTTCCAACTCTTTTCCAGTATTTCACAAATCACTACAAGTGAGTACATTCTTAAGAAACTCTTTTCCATTATTGTATCTATAGGAATAGGCTACATTCTGAAGAAAACATTGCTTTCATTTGAATATGGGTATATCTGAAATCTTGGTAATTCATACCACTACAAAGTAGTTAATAAAGACACGTCAAAAGTTGTGAACATGGCCATACTCCTCTTTCTGAGGTAAAATCTTTAGTTAATGGCCATGGCCCTGAGCATCAGTTTTCTCTTGATTGATTTGGAAGTGCTCTTCATTATCCCTCTGATGTGAGACAATAGCAGCAAACTAGCTGTTAGTTGATGGACTTTTCATTGCCACCAAACATGTTCACTATTTTGCTGCCCCCTATAACCTGGTAGAGAAACAGAAACCACATAATGGGAGCTACTGCTGCTTCTAGCACTGCCCCAATGGCCTTCCTCAGAGCTGTTCATGAGGCCCATATTTCTGTTTCTAAGCATTGTTCTTTGATAGACTTTGAGAGGTATTTCATTGAGAAACTTTCTACAAGAGAGCACTGATTTTAACCTGAGCAAAGGAGTATAATCCATGAGTCTGGGCATGTACCCCATATTCTGGTCACAAAAGAATAACTTTACCCCTATATACAACCTTCTATTTCCTGCCTATGGGATATTGTAAAGGCTATTCCCCAATACTTAAATGCTTTCCTTCATTACGTCTATGTCTTGGTATGCCTAGTTAGCTTTAAACTCAGCTCACTTTCTACTTTTTGTAAACCCTTTCCTGATAACTCAATATTTAGTTTTCCTATGTTTACTTATTATCTAATATTTGCTATTCTGTATATTGGTTTTTTGGTGGAGAAGAAGTACTTTTTGCTTTTATCATTATATGTCTGGCACATGGCACTCATTAGGTACTTACCACAAAGTCCATTGATTTGAATTGAGTCATCTTTAAATGTCCTCTGAATTGGATTTTTCTGATACATATGTATGTATATGTAATAATGTTTGGAAGAAGTGAATTACCTATGTCCAAGTACTTGTTCAGATAAACTCCCCCTATCTCTATGCTGTAGTCTGCATAGGGACTTGACCAAAATGAAAAATGTTTTTGAGTTGTGCTGAAAAAAACAAAACCTGCATTGTTTTATTAAAACATGACCTCCTCTTAACCACAACAATAAAAATGATGCGTCTAAAGCATACAGTTAATATCTATTATTGAGAATGCTTTTTAACAAATCAAATAATTATTTAATGCAAACTTGAGCTTCTTTTCTGAGTATTTGAAGGCTCTTTGTGCACCTACCCACTCATATAAAATATCTCTAGTGATGACCCAGACACCTTGTCACAATCAATCGTGGCATGTCAGGCATCTGCTGACAACTCATGACACACTGGGAAAGTTTAGTGGTTCAAGGGGGAAAAAAGACTGCTCAAAATTAAACACACACGCGCACACACACACACACACACACACACATACACATAGAAAAAAACTCAAACTTGTAGTTATTCCAGATCCACACGTTGTGGTTTCAACAACAGTACAGAACATGTTATTATCCTTGTCATCATAAACTCATCAAATTCAGGACAGACTGATTCAGAGTTACAGGCTTATTTTTTTTGTCAATGCAAGCATTTTCACTCAGGATTCTTTTTTAGGTTTATTGCCAATAAGACCAGATCAGGCATATATTAAAAATATATGTCAATATGTATATGTTTATATGTGTATATACATGTGTACATTTACATATATATGCATATGTACATATCTGCATGTGTGTTATGTGCCCACACTTATATGTCTATGTTAGAATTTTAAGAGTTTGTATCTAGAGCAGAAGGACTACCTCAGTGACAAAGTGACATTGTGATGACCTAATCTTTTGCTTTGTTGTGCTTATAGTCTCATTTTCTTTTGACAAAAAAAAATGAACACAGATGAATTTCAATATTTCACTTTCTTACATAATCTAGTGTCACATTCCAGACTGTTAGTAGCTTTCCCACATATAAATTATTGGGCTATCACTTAAAAGAATCTGGCGTGCTGATATTTTTAGCATTTTACGCTTCTTTATATGCTTCTCCATGGTGGTATTACTATTACAGAGCCCATTAGAGAGAATATAATTGCTGTGAGTGCACATTGTTTGTAATATATATTAGGAGTCAGATTTCTAAAGACATACATATTTAATGAACCAGCCTAAATACAAGGTTTAATAGCCTGAAGTATCCAGGAAAAAAATAAAGAAAATATACAGGACATCCTGTCTGTGTTTTTCAGTAGTAACATTAGAATTGGGAAGGAGGAACATGAGGGGTTGAAAAATGCCCGAGGTTCTCTTCCATCCCTAAGGCCTATGAACCTTGTAGAGATGGACTATATATATATATACACATATGTATATGTATATGGATTTTTATTCTGTTTAAAATGGAAAGGAACATGAAAGAGTAGAAAGAATGATTTAGAGTCAGAGGACCTAGGACTATTCAGTTTACCATATTTGTGACCTTGGGCACATTATTCTTTGAACTTTGGTTTCCTCGTTTGTAGAATTGCAAGTCACTTTGAATGAAATTTAAAAGCTCTTCCAAATAGAAATCAGTGATTTTTCTCAATAACATTAACATCATTTTCAAGTAATTAGACTAATTAGTATATAATGATATTGATTAAGGAAGTAATTATTATTTAATTGTTCTTCACTTCAAATATAAGATCAATCTCATTATTATTACCCATATCCTGCCTACTTCAAACTGCTGGGTAGAAAGCAAAGCCTTGAATGTCTCACAGGTGTCCTGGACTGATATTTATATATTGTAATTTATACGATTTCTACTTCTCTCTCTCTTCAGAATGATTATTATTTTGAAATAATAGCATAGCAATGAAATCATCCAGCTTTTTATTCAAGTATTTTCTATTTGTTCCATAAGCATGGGTAGAATTTAAGAGGTAAAGCTATGTGGTAAACTGTTCATATAGCAGCCTGTTTAAATTATGCCTTTGTATTTTCCTTTTTTTGATTAATCCATTACAATAATAATGGCTAACATTAAAATAATTCTAAAAAGTTTGCAAAGTTATTTACAAGTATCATCTCATTTTTATTCTTATCAAAGCCTTGGAGATAAAAACCATTGGTATCCATATCTTACCAAAACGGAAACTGAGGTAGAGTTTAAGTGACTTGCCTAGGGCCACACAGTTTTTTAGTGTTTGATATCAGACATGAAGTCAGGTCTTCTCAACTCTATGTCAAGTGCTCTAACCACTATGTAATGTAGCTGCTTTAATAATCTTGATAGTTTGATAAAAATGCATTTTGTGGAAAAAAGTATACATATATTTTCATGCATATACAAGTATGTACACATATATATCCATACACAGGTATATACATACATGTATGTCAACTGTGTTCTTTCTTTATAATTATTGCAAAAACAGTTGGTAAAAATAGATTCTCATACTACACTGGAATATTACCTTTATTTTGTTCTCTTTTATATGGTCCTATATAGATGCCAAAATGAGTTTGGCTCATTCCATGGCAACAGTTGAAGATCACAGAAAGCTGGAATAACGACACATTTCAATAATAGACATTAATATTGTATTTTAAAATATACAATGCCCTTTGCATTAATTAATTTGATCCTTACAACAAGCCTATGAGTTCAATTCCTCAGCTATCATTATCTGAATTTTACAGATGAAGAGACAGATTCAAGGAGTTTAAGAGCCTTGCCTAAGGCCATCTATGTATTCACTTACTAAAGCAAGATATAAAAGGAAATTTGCCTTGCATCAAGTCTAATACTCTATATATAGATAGAGAATGACAAACAACACTGGTATCTTTGCCAAGGAAACCTCATAAGGAGTTACAAAGAGCTGAACATGACCAAAACAAAGAAACAATAACAAATCTACATTAATATTCTAGTTCCTACATGCTGGTTAGAGTTATACAAATGTTGGAGTTAATAATTTCTCACAGCACAAGGGCTCAAAAGGGAGCATGCCAAAAGGAAAGTCATTTTCAGGTGAATATTCTATGCAAATTCTCTGCCTCTAATAGTTGTCTTGGGAAAATGGGAACAATGTTGTATATTCAGAAAATACTCTCTGAGTGAAGTACACTGTGCAAAAAAGATCAGTCAGTTTTGCCTTCTAGGTCCTGAGAAAATCCAGAGGTTTGCCAAATCCCCATTAGCTTCAAATGGAGACAGAGGCATTTTTCATATGTCTTCTTAATCAAATCAGCTGGCTTTGCATGATTTTGTTTATCAGCTCTAATATGGAAACCTTACTTATGTTGTGATACAAAAAAGTCTCTGAATGTCAGTGATAATGCTTTTCCAAAAAGTGGTTTTGCTGACATAGTTTCATTGTGATAAGCCACAAGGATTCTGCAGGAGGGAAGCAGATTCATTTTACTGGTATGTGAAATATATGCGAGAAAGTAAAATTTTTGTGAAGTCCCCTTTGTTCTTAAAAAGACCTTTATTAAAGACACAGAGATATAAAAAATAGAAAATTCTTCCAATTTCTAGAATAATTATTTTAAAAGTGTGTCTAGTTAACATCTACCTTGAGATATTATCACTATACAATTAATCATTGCCTTATTCGAAGTCTTAACACACAATGATTCTTATGTTTTCAGGCTTTCATATTTCTCATTTGCACAATACACACACAAAATCACATAAGATGTAGTGAAGTAAGAAAAAAATAAAATGAAATGTCAAAAAAAGAACTATCGAAAAGACTATAATGTTGGAAACAGCCTTGAGAGTAATTTGGAGCTGAACAAAATAGCATGATAAATTATATTTTTAGAAGTAAGAAAATGGAAACAAAATATGAGTCTATATGGCAGAATGCTTATGATCTCCATATATGCAGGTGTGCTAGATACTTTTTTCTTTTTACACTGCTGTCTAGTTAGCCAATCACTAACTATGTATGAGTCTAAAACATAAAATTGTTTCCTTAGACTATTTATCTTTTCTCTGGACTTCCTCAAACTCCCTGCCATAAAGTGCATATATACATACATATATACATAATATAAAGTAAAATACAGTTAAGTATTGGACTAAAATAATACAATCTAGAAGAACAAATGGTTTAACTTTGAAATTTTCACAGAATTTATGGAACACATCATATTAAATTATTGGAAAATTATTTTCCTCAAATGGCTTTTCCAGTGCCAAGCCTGAATACTATGTTCTTAAAAATATTGTATATAGGTAAATTATAGTTTAGAACTGAACTTTCTATTGTAGTTATTCCAGTATATTACATATCAGATTAACTGCAGTAGAACTCTAGGTCCTTCCTTTTACTTTGGAAAGACTGTACAAGCCCTCTCAAGGAGAAAACAGATGGGATTTAATAAAGACTGAAAACCAAGTGACTCAACACCTCCTCCTATTCCCTTCCTTCCTTCCATCTTGACCTTGTTGCTTCCACCCTACCCTTGCTCCATAGACCCCTACTTCCTCCTCCTCCCCCATATGAATCTAACATTTTTGGTAAGGGTTTTAATAAATAAAAAACAGCAGAATTGCTGCAAAACAAAGTACGGAGAATTTTTCAAATTGGTTCTTACCCTATCATAAGTGGAGGAAAGACATTAAAAATACTTAAGAAAAATTAAGAAGGGTACTTGGTTACCTGGTATAACTTGGTTAGTCTTAAAGTTTCACTGCTCCCTCTGACTCAGGCCTCACCCCTTCACACATTGAATTAATCAGAAAATATTTATATGCAAGGCACTGTGGTTCTCAAATTGTATTATAAAATAGTAATCATCAAAACAATTAGAGCAATGCAATAATTTCAGGACTCAACATTTAGTGGTAATTGACTATAGTAACCTAATTTTTGACAAACACAAAGATCCAAGCTCCTGAAAGAATGCACAATATGACAAAAATGCTAAAAAACTAGAAAATGGTATGACAAAAAAAAAGCACAGACCAATTTCTTACACCATGTACCAATGTAAAGTCAAAATGAATACAGGATTTAGAAATAAAGAGAAAAACCAAAAATATATACAATAGAATAAAATGGAATAGTTTATCTATGAGATCTATGGATAAGGGAAGAATTTATGTCCAAAAAAGCAAAGAGAACTTTACAAGATATAAAATAAATAACTTGTACTATGTTAAATTAAAAAAAGAATTCACAAATAAGGCCTAGGCAAATGATTTTAGACATCTGAGAACAAACTGGGAGAACGAAGTTGTCTCTGACAAAGACCTAATTTCTCAGCCATACAGAGATATTAGTCAAATTTATGAGAATACAAAGAATTCTCCTACTGAGAAACTGTCAGAGGATAAGAACAGAAAATTCCCAGATAAATTGAAACTATCTTTAATCATTTGAAAAAAGCTTCCTAGTTACTATTAATTAGAAAAATGAAAATTAAAACAACTCTGAGGTATCATCTCACAACCATCAGACTGATTAATATGATGAAAAAGGAAAATGATAAATATTGGAGAAGATGTGGTATAATTAAGATACTACTATATTGTTGTTGAACATGAACTTATAAAGTCATTTTGGAGCTCAATCTAGAATCATATATAATTGGCCAAAAACTGCGTATGCCCCTTGACCTGGCAATACAATGAATAGAACTGTATCCAAAAGATATCAAAGATAGGGGAAAAGGACCTACTTGAACAAAAATATTTATTGTAGTTCTTTTTGTGGAGGCAAAGAATTTGAAACCGAAGAAATGTCCATTAATTGAGGGAACGGTTGAACAAGTGGTCGTATATGATTGCAATGGAACACTATTGTGCCATAAGAAATGACAAATAAGATGATTAAAAAAACTGGAAAGATTTATGTGAAACTGTGCAAAGGGAAGTGAGTAGAACCAGGAGAACATTTTAAATAGTAGCAGCTTAATGTACTATGATCAAATGTAGCTTGAAGAATCTTAAGTGGGGTGAATTACCATGGAACCCCAAGAGAGGGAGAGTTAAGAGCAGTTAAGAATTTCAGTATATAAGGAGTACTCCAACCTGAGTGATTCACTCTTTCCTGGGACAGGTGCTGGGTGGATGAGGGCGATGGGATTACTACTTTCTGAGACCTAGCATTACTCTGACCAGAAGAGCTTGGTAGAAATCAGCTTTTACCCATATAGGCAATCAACAAGACTGTCTCATACTGACCCTCATTTAATTACTGTTGCAAAGATTTCCAGCTAGCAGTAATCACAACAAAATCTCAATATCTACAGATCTCCAATCAAGATCATCTTTAAACCATCTTGCACTTATGCTTAGAATTATATATGAAGTAGATTAGGTTGTGAGGAAGATAGAGAACAAGTTCCTATGTTGAGCTTCCACTCCATTAGTGGTGAAGCCATCCTGTCAGCATCAAAGATTATTAGACAGATTTGACCTATTCCTCTTTCCTTTTCCATACACCATCAACCCTAAACTCTCCAAGTTATTAAATCTTTTGCTCAAACTTAATCAGTTGGTGTGAGAATCTTCTGATCTAAGGCCCATACTACATAGGCCTGAATACATACATTATGAAAGCCAACCTCCATCTTGCCTGCTTTTCTGTGGCAGTTGAGATTCTTTGAGAGACAGAGACAGAGACAGAGAGAGAGAGAGAGAGAGAGAGAGAGAGAGAGAGAGAAAGAGAGAGAGAGAGAGAGAGAGAGAGAGAAAGAGAGAGAGAGAGAGAGAAAGAGAGAGAGAAAGAGAAAGAGAGAGAGAGATATCAGCTATGATGGCATCTTGTGAATATTATCCATCCTTGATTGGGAATTAGATTCAGATAACAAGAGTTATCAAGTACTTGTGAAATTATTCTTTCTGATATCAAATTCAGTTTGGAAGAGGCTTAGTCAGATAAACAGAAAACACTGGTCCATCTTTACAGTTAAGGAACTGCCAAGGGAAAGGGGGAGGAGGAGTTCTATCAACTTGCTTCCCATTGCCCACCAGAGGCTTGAGTTTTTCAGCCAGGTCTCAGGTTTTGCTGCTTCTTACATGTATAATGATCAAATGTGAATAAATTAATTATTACCAGCAATGCAAGAATCCAGGACAACTATAAGGTACTCAAGACAAAAAATATAATCCACCACCACAAAAGGAACTGAAGTAGTCTAAATGTGGATTGATGTATACCATTCTTCACAGATCATAAAAACAATGACCACATCTTTTCCAAGATAATACCACCTTGCAACCACTGAAACCTTGCAAACTCCAAGAACTAGCTCTGAAAAAAGAACATAGAAAAGCCCAAAGCTTGGGACAGTGCCTCTGTCTTATTCACAAATTGTCCTATGCCTCTAGATGCATGGAATCCACTTTTAACATAAAATTCAAAGTAATAAAATAGACTGGAAAAATGAGCAACATTTAAAAAAAGGCTTGACCATAAAAGGTTACTACACTGGCAGGAAAGACCAACACATAAACTTAGAAGAAAGCAATAATTTAGAAAACATCTAAAAGGAAAGTCTGAAAGAAAAATGATAATTGGATAAAATACCAACAAGAATTCCTAAAAGAAATAAAGACGTGAGAATAGCAGAAAAATCTGGAGGAAAAAGGGGTATTGTAAGAGAATTATGAAAAGAAAACTGACAGTTTAGCCAAAGATGCATAAAACATATTGAGGAAATAAACTCCCAAAAACCTGAATTAACTTAATTGTAAAAACCTCACAAAAACTCACGGAGGACAATAATTTCTTAAAAATTAGTCAAATAGAAGCTGATGTTTTCATAAGACCTCAAAAAACAATAAAACATAGAAAAAAGAAAAAACAATAGAGGAAAATGTGAAATATCTCATTGAAAAAACAAATGACCTATAAAATAGTATAAGAAGATATAATTTAAGAATGATTGGATTACCTGAAATTTGCTAGAAAGTAAAGAGTCTATACATAAAACTTTAAGGAATTATTAAGGACATCTACCCTAATATATTAGACACAGAGTATAAAATAGAAATTGAAAGATTCCATCAGTCCATTTCTGAGAGATCTCAAAAACTCTTAAGAATTTTATCTTTATTAGGGCAGTTAGAGGGATTCTCCATAGACAGAAGGCAAGGTATAAGCTGATTATGTTGGGACAATCTTAAAAAAAATAAGGGATAAGGAAGTATGATAAACTGCAAGAAGGGAGAGGGAAAAGGAAGAATGAGGAAAATTATCTCACATAAAAAAGGCACACAAGGAAGTTCTATTAGAGTGATGTGGTAAATGTTAATATAATCAATTCTTGAACTTCACTATCACTGGAATATTAATTCAAAGAGGCAAGAATATATATATATGTATATATATATATATATACATATATATATATATATACACTCAGATGTCTATAGAAATAGATCTTAGCTAATAGTGAAATAGGAGAAACATAAGTATTTGGGAGGGATATGATAAATGGGGGAGAAGATTTTATAATCAGACACAAAATAAACTTTAAAGAGGTAAAGGAGACAGACAGAAAAAGAGAAACAGAAAGAGAGAGACAAAGGGAGAGAATACACAAAAAAGAAGAGAGTGAAGGTGAATACACAATTAGTAATTATATCTGAATTTGAATGGGATGAGTTAATCACAAAACAGAAGTGAAAATTGTATTAGATGAGAAAACCAAATCCAACTATACTGTTTACAAGTTACATTCTCAAAACAGGAAGACACTCGTTTATTTAAAATAAAGATCTGGAGTAGAATCAATTAAGCTTCATTTAAAGTTAAAAAGGTAGGAGTAGCAATCATTCTTTGAGACAAGGTAAAAGCAAAAACAAATATAATTAATAGATAATCAAGGAAATTAAATTTTACTAAAAAGTTATCTTAGTCAATAAAATAATGTGAAAGCCAATTTAGAGAAAATTTCTCTGAAATGAAAAAAGAGCCATTTCCCAATTCATAAATGGTCAAAACTTGCAGTTTTGGGAAGAAAAAATCAAGACTATATATAGTCACATAAAAAAGTTCTCTATCTATATCTATATCTATATAAGAGAAATGCAAATTAAAACAACTGTTAGGTACTACTTCACACCTATCAGAAATGACAAATGCAGGAGGCGATCAGGGAAAATAGACACATTAATGAACTCTTAGTGGAGTAGTGAACTGGTATAATCATTCTAGAGAAAAATCTGGAAATAAGCCCAATGTGCTATAAAACTTTGCATATCCTTTTTGTTTAGCAATACTGCTATTGGGTCTATATTCCAAAAATGATTTTTTAAATGATCTATATGTACACACAAAAAATATAAATACTCTATTTGTGGTTTCAAAGAATTGGAAATTGAGGAGATGCTCTTCAATTAGGGAAGGATTGAATAGGATGTGTTATATGACTGTGATGGACTACTACTATATTATTGAAAAGGGAAATGGTTTCTAAAAAAATTGGGAAGAACTCTATGAACTGATTAAAAATGAAGTAAGCAGAATCAAGGAATTATGAAACACAATAATAACATTATTTTAACATTAATTAACTGAGAAAGCCTCAGTTGCTCTGATTCGTACAATAATTTAAGACAATTTCAAGACATGATGAAAATGAAATTGATCTACATCCAGAGAGAGAATTGATTAAATCTGAATGTTAATTGAAGTATAATTTTAACTTTATTTTTCTTACTCTTCTATGATATAGACAATATGGAAATATGTTTTCTACAATTTCACATTTCTAATTGATATTCTACTGTTTGCCTTCTTAGTGAGTAGGAGAGGAATGGCAGAGAGAGTGAAATTCTGGAGGTCACAATTTACAAAGAAAAGTATTAAAATAAATAATCTTTTTTAAAATAAAAATGAAGTTTAAATAAGGAATAAATTCAAAAGGGTCATTTGAATTATTTTATGAAGGGTTTTATATAATAAGTTATGAAATTAACATTTTGTCCATGAAATAATAGGAAGCAATAAATGCTTTTATGTTAAGAATTATATTGGCATCACCTGTGCTTAGTTGGGGAGCTCTGTAATAAATGGATTAGATGAGAGGAAAGACTGAAAGAAGTGAGATTAGATAGAAAGCTATTTAAATAATCCAAATGAGAGATGTTGAGGGCTTAAATGAGTTCAGAAAAGAGAATGAATTAGTTATGTTTAAAATTCTGAATAAATATTATTTGGGGATTGATTTGTTAGAGGGGATGATGGTGAAAGAAAAAAATTTGTGTATAATCTAAGATTGCATGACTTGGAGGAGAATGATATAGTAATATAAATAGGAAAGTTTAAAAGAACTATTTAGGGGAAGATGATAGAATTGATTCTGATCATTTTGGATTTTAGAAGCAAGAAGGACATATCCAACAAACATTTGAAAAGGTGACTGCATTTAAAGGGGAAATAGCTACAAAATACAGTGATGAGAGCAAATCCTGAAGTTATAAATTTGAAGTTGATTCCTATTCCTTCAATGTGTTGAAGTCCTACCACTGACACATAATGACTTCATGGCCATGGTACCTCTCCTTGCCCTGAGGAAATTCTTCAAAATTGAAAACTTCAGAGAAAGTACAAACTCAGTAGAACATTTTTTTAACTTAGAAGTTCTCTATATAAATGAAATTGCAATCCCCATTTCTCTGTATATACATGTCAGGATTATTTATACAGCAAAGACATGATCTTATAGTTCTTCAAAGTTTCTGAAATATTCCATATTTTGTTTAACTAGTTTAGGTAATCTGGCAATATGCCAATCCCTATAATGGGATGGCAATTCCCAATTCCTATAAAGGAAAAAAATATATAGCAAATTAATTTAAAGAATTACTAGGTGGGGCAGCTGGGTAGCTCAGTGGATTGAGAGTCAGGCCTAGAGATGGGAGGTTCTAGGTTCAAATCTGGCCTCAGACACTTCCCAGCTGTGTGACCCTGGGCAAGTCACTTGACCCCCATTGCCCACCCTTACCACTCTTCCACCAAGGAGCCAATACACAGAAGTTAAGAGTTTAAAAAAATTACTAGGGTCAAGGGAAGGATTAAAAAAATTTTCCTCTTTTTTAAAAATTTGGAATAGAAAAAGTCCAGAGTGTGTACTCAGTAGCATAAGACTCTGGAGAAAGCTGGTCTCTTCAGGGGGGACAAAAGGCTGGAGGAATGAAATGTCCAAAGGAAAAATATCCACATTTAGGGACTATAAGGAAGAAAAGATGTCTGTGAAAGAGACAAGAAAAAGAAAGAACAGAAAATTATGATCACTGAATATCAAAATTGATATCTTGGGTAGATGTATGAGAGAGAAAGAGTGAGAAATGAGTCACTGAGTACTGGAGAGAGTTTGAGGGAAATTGAGGATTGAGTAAATTCATGAGATCTGGCAACAAACTGGTCAGTAATTTCTTTGGGAAGATCAGTTTTAGAAGAGTGATCAGGACAAAATGTTATTAATAAATTCTACAAAGCTACTTATAGCAATCTTAGCTGAGAGATAAAGAAGAAAATAATTAGAAGAGGAGTATACATCAAATCATATCTAAACATGTCTAACTGTACTTAGGAATAATTTGGAAGCCTTTTTCAGTCCTTCAGTGACTCCTTGCAGCCATTCAATATACTAAAGATGAGTCTTATATGTACAATTAATATTTGATTTGGAAAGATTTTAGGGAGAGTTTAAATATAGATAAAGGTTAAATGTTGCTTTTTTAAAAAATTTAATCTCTTCCAACCCCAATCCTGAATTTTTGAGGCCTTTGACTTTGATTATGTAATTGATATGTGTAGTCTCATTTCATTGATATGCACATTGAGTAACATTTTTGTTTAGCTACCATCTAGTGAAAGTAAAGAATTAATTTTATTATGTTCTTGTTATTAGATGTTATCAGTGAGTGATCTTGTTCTGAAAGTGAAGGTTGTTCAGATAATGTGGAGAAAGAGTTAGGATGAGGAGAAGTACAGGTTCAGAAGTAATCATTCAGCAGAGAAATCAGTGAATGTAGTGTTTAGGAAAATGTGGTCAGGTAGTAAAACCTGTATCTTCTGACTATAGAGAGAAGAATAATAGTGATGGAATACTACTGTACTGAAAGGAATGATGAACTGGAGGATTTCTATGTGAATTGGAAAGACCTCCAGAAATTGATGCACAGTGAAAGGAGCAAAACCAGGAGAACATTGTACACAGAGACTGATACACTGTGGCATAATTGAACATAATGGACTTTTCTACTATCAGCAATGCAATGATCCAGGTCAGTTCAGAGGAACTTATGAGAAACAATACTATCCAAATCCAGAGAAAGAACTGTGGGAGCAGAAATGCAGAAAAAAACCCAACATATGATTGATCATGTAGTTGTATGGGGATATTATTAGGGATTTGATGTTAAAAGATCACTATTGCAAATATGAATAACATGGAAATATGTTTTGAACAATGATACATGTATAACCCAGTGTTGGCTCCAGAAGTGGGGAGGGAGGAAGGGTGGGGAAAATCATGAATCATATATAACCATGGAAAATATTCTAAATAAAAAAATTAAAAAGAGAGATAAGAATAGTAGGAATAATTTCTAAGGATTCCTATATTATGATATTGTTTTGTCAAAGTCAGATTGTCTTCCTTTAGTGATTGTACAAAGAGTAACAAAAACTCCTTCTACAGCTGCTGGTCTTGACCCTTTTGACAATGTGCTGGTACCTTGTCTTTCAGATCAAAAGAAATTTTGGAAGAGTGACCAAATTTTTAAAAAATTCTTCCTCTCCCTTTCCCCCCATTTTTCTCTATGACCTAACCATGCCAGCTTAAATAAAAAGGTTAAAATATGTAGCCTACTGAACTACTAATAATATATCTTTAATTCAATATTTTCTTTTCCATAATGTTTTAACAACCATAAACCACATTTTTGGGGTTATTAGAGATATGTAAATAATCCCTATTGTATAAATTCTATCCCCCCCAATTTCTTCCTATAGAGTATGTTATGATATTTCTGAATATGCTGGGAACATTTCTGAAAAGCAGTAAAACTGGCTCCCTTTCTCTCTCTGTAATGTTCTGCAAACTCCCATTCACTGGAATTCATCCTACAGGACCAGTCCATGTTAATCCCATCAAACCATATAAATAACTCCTTATTTGGGACAAAAAATCAACATAAAAATAATTTCCCTAATGTCTCTATCCTTGCTTTTCCCAGTTGGCTTCATGTTGGAAAATTAATTCTGAACTCCCCTAGGATTTCTGATATCTATTAGTACATATCCAGATGGCCATTTACACCCCCTCCCATTGCCCCCTTTCATGCCATGAATGTATCCTACAACAAATAATGGAAAATGTACTTCATAGAAAGAAGGAACACCTGGGTTTCCTTTCTATCCTAGTTAGCTATATACTCTTAAGAAAAATAATTCATCTCTCAACTTTAGGTTTTCAGTGAGGATGATAGTTCTTTAATTACATAGATAATAAACAAAACTATTATTTAGGTTTCAAAAATGCCATGACATTTATTCTTCTTACCTAATTGTCTCTTTTCATCTTAATGTTTTTGAGACATATTATACTCTCTATATATTTTAGGTGAAAGTAGTGAAAGTATTTTATTAGCATGTATCTTTTTTATGATAATCATACTGGTGGAGGCTTTTTAAAAATAGAAAGAACAGACTGAACCCAAAGTCTACAAAATCAAATGCAGCAGAACTCATGATATTACCACCTCTGACCTCTGAATAAAATCAGCCTCTCAGATATTTTTGAACAACACCTCTGAAGGTCACAGAGAAACGAAATTTCTGGTCCTCATTTGTCTGCCTGCAGACCACCATTAAAAGTGGTAATTTGTGATGGTGTTTTCTAACAGTGAAGAAAACTGACTGTTTCAAAGTGACCTAACCTCAGTAACACCAAACAGCTCTCTTTCGTTTCTGCTAACCTGGGTCAAATTTAGATAGACAACCAGGAGATGAAAAGGTCTGTATTCCATTCCCAGCCCAATAAGCCATTTATTCCTGAGAACAATATTGTCTTTTATGAATTCTTTAAGGTTGTTGAGTAAAGCTGTATACTTTTTAGTCTACTTAAGTCTGTACTCAATTATTTTTTCCATTATATTCCTCTTTGAAATATTGCAAATTTGTCTCTTTCCTGCTTCTCCCATCCCCATTTATACTTGTAATATCTAATTCAGAAATCTTTGATCTATTTCTTTAAATATTAGAGTTGTAGATATAATTCATATTACCATAAGTTATGAATTTATAGTTTATATTTTCCACTTAACACATTGGAAAAAAATAGAATTCTGCTCTTGATTCAATCACATCTAAGTTTGTGAGTTTTTTTCCTGTTTGCTCACTTCAGATTTAGTTTTGGGGTTATTTTTTTCATTTTTTAAAAAGTTTGGTTATTGTCATCCAAGGATATTTTTAAGTTTCTTAAATTATTTTTTTATTGTCAGTTTTAAAGTGACTGTCATTTTTTACTATTAATCTAGGGTCAGATTATTCCTAGTATTTTCAACAGATCAGAAATAATTAATCTATTTCATGTATGATAAGGTATCATACCTGGAAGACCTGCTGAGATTTTTAAAGACCACTGAAGAAACTAGAGCTCACTAAAAGACTTTGACTTCCAAGCATGAGACACTCACAATGAGTGAAGAGTTTCAATTATCATTCCAGGAGTCAGTAAACTTCAAAGTAAATGTAAAAATGCCATTGTAAGATAAGAATGGAATAAAAGGCATGCAAAATTTTCAATGATAACTTCCCCTGATTCTTTATTTCTGGTGACAATATAATATTTGAATATTGAGGATGAAGATAATATTTTACAAATTATTTCCCAAAACTTTCTGAGAATAAATATGCAGGTCAAGAATACTGAATGTAGAAGCAGTGTACAAGAAACAAAAATATCATTGAGAGTAGCACAATGGATGAGGCACTGTAGTTGGACTCAGGAAGACCAGAGTTAAAATTTTGCTTTAAGCATTTATTACATGTTTTCCTGAGTAAGTTACTAAACATTTTTCTACCCATTTTTCTTAGATGTAAAATAAGTATGCTAATATCCCCTATCTCTTATGGTTGTTATAAGGATAGAATATTTATTAGCAAAGAATTTTGCAAACCTTAAATGATTATATAAATGGTAGGTATTTGTTCTTGTTGGCTATTGTTGGTGGATGTTGCTGTTAAATTGTATCCTGGAAGTCAGGAAGACATAGCTTCTAATGCAGATCTCTGACTTATGTTCTGTTGTCAACCTTACCCTAACCTCTTTCTCCACCCAGCAAAAGTTTGTAATGGTAAATTACAGCTAATCTGCTTTGGCAAATGGATTTCCCCCACCAGATCTTTATAGCTTTGGAATTAAAATTTTATTAGCCCAAAATTACATAAATTTAAGTAAGCCTATTGACCTAATTACCATTATTACTTTAGCCTCTCTGCACCTATCCTCAAGTGCATCATATGTATTCTTTCTTGTCCCCTTGCTCTCTATTGAATTTTCTAGGTCCTTTTCTTAATATTTACTTCAAAATATCAGAAGGCTACCTTATGCTGCTTGCTTACCTCTCTGAGTCTAAATGCAGACATCTGTTATGAATGAACCTCTTATCAACCATCAGACTTGATGAGATGATCAATCTGTCTCTGTAATTTTTCTAAGAAATCTATTATTTCCACAATTAACTGAGGATGTATCTGAAAAATGCTCACTTACCTTCTCAACCCTGACAATCAAAAATATTTTCCATTCATTATGCTGTATTGCATCTATTACCATAACTTTTTAAGTTATGGTATCAGAAAGACAATTTATCAGAAAGAGTCATATTTAAAATCTACCTTATACATTAAAAATAGAATAATTCCTAAAAAACATTGGAAATTTCTTTATTGTTTCCCTTTATTATTTCTCTTTAAGCAAAAACATATTGTTTTCCATTCTGTGACAAGATTGAAAGGGATACCATTGAGCAAAATATTGATTTTTTTCTTTTCATTTCCCAAATAACATGCAGTTCTCTCTTTTTATTTCAATTTTCTTTCTAACGTTCTTTACCCCAAATTTTCCCAGATGTATAATGCCTAATAATGGTTCTCATTATATTACATATTGTGTGCAATTTTTTCTGATACCTTTTTCCAAAACTCTCAGAAAATTTCTATTCTCATAAAAATAAAGTATACCAGTATGGCCCATTTTTATTTTTATGACCTCACATCCACTTATAATAACATTCATCCTCAGAGAGATGTTGACCACTTCCTCCTTCCCTGTCCTAGACAGCTTTTCTAATGGGGATAGGTTGGATGTATAGTCCTGTAGTTGTTTATGACTTTACATTCTGGATCCCTATATGAGGAGGGAAGAATTTTCTTTTTTATGTTTAATACTAGATGATGCTCTGGCTAGTCAATTTATTGTAGTGAAGAAGGGAGAAAAAAAGATACACTTCCATGTACTTTTTCTTCACATAGAAACTTGTTCAGTTTTCATGTTGAGTGAGATTACCCAGAAATTGATGAAAATGCAAAAATAATAATCCATAGAATAATTATTATGGTATATTGGAAAGTATGAAGAATGAAACAATGGATAGATCAGAGAACATAATATTTGTTTTTCTATTTTGTTGCCAGGGGAAGCAGTTTCTTACATGATAAATATACTCTTCTATAAATAGAGGGAAAAAATTAAACAAAGCAAAATGTTCATTGCTAGTTTCAAATTGAGAGCAACAGAATGCTCTCAATGCATTATATCATCTCCATTTTCAAGTACCAATCTCAGGTCACCTTATTGTGTCTAGGACTATCAAAGCATTGTAGTTATTGCTCAAGCTAAAGGGTATATTCTGCCTCTTCTGCCATTCCAATAATTGTTTTTCACCTCTTCTATATACCACATTTTTATAAGAACTAACAGCAGCAACCTTTTTTTGATGTTGTGGATGTTGTTTCTTCTATCCTCTGGTTAACATACTAATCAAAAGGGAAATATTCAAAGGTTATAGTAAAAGGAAAAGAAGTGAAGAAAAAAGGATCATTGTAAATGAAAACCTAGATAATCTCTCTGAATAAACATAATACTCAAATATTTAGACCTTGAAGGGACATTAGAGATGTTATAATGTAGTCTTTTCATTTTAAACATAAGGAAACTGAATTACAAGGAAGTTAATTACTTTCGCACACTAGGAAGTAGACTAGGATTCAAATAAAATTCCTTTGTCTCTAAATATATCTTTTTTTCCTTTGCATCATGTTGTCTAAATATGAAAGAATGTGATCACATCATTGTTTTTAATAAAAAACAAAAAGAACAATAATTACCATAATCCAAAATTTTAGAAAGATATGATTCAGTTCTTACATCATACATCAAACCATTTCTATATTATATACATCAAAGACAATAAATATCTATACTTCAAAACAAGTATCTTAAAAATATCAGAATTTAGCAAATAAAATGTATTATGACTGGAGCATCAATATTGACTGAAATGTTATTCACAATTAAAAATAACATTGATCAAAAATATTAAGAACATAATTTCTTCATGGAAACATACTACTGAACTCTCATTTTCTCTAAACAACATGAAATGAAGTTTTCATAATAAATAATATAACTAGGGTTTAGCTACATGACAGAGGAAATGCTAAATTATCTGAACAATGCTCTCAAAACAAGCTTGAAGTTGATAATTATTTCCACTAGTTTTTTAGTCTTTTAGTTGATTTTTCTGGAGTTCTTTAAGTATATTATCATATTGTCTGCAAAGAATGATAGTAGTTTCCTCATTACCTACTTTAATCCCTTCAGTTTATTTTTCTTCTCTAATTGCTAGTTAGCATTTCTAGTACAATATTAATAATAGAGAATAGGCATCCATGCTTCACTCCTGATCTTATTGGGAAGGCATCTAACTTATCACCATTGCACATGATACTTACTGATGGTTTTAAATAAATACTGCTTATTATTTTGAGGAAAGTCCCTTTTATTTCTATTTTTCTAGTGTGTTTTCAATAGAAATGGGTGTTATATTTTGTCAAAGGCTTTTTCTGAAACTATTGAGACAACCATGTGATTTTTGTTAGTTTAGTTGTTTATATGGCCAATTATGTAGATGGTTTTCCTAATATTACACCAGCCCTGCATTCCTGGTAGGAATCCCACCTGTTCATAGTGAATAATCCTTTTGATAACTTGCTGAAGTCTCTTTGCTAACATTTTATTTAACATTTTTGCCCTTTGTTAATTAGGGAGATTGGTCTATAGTTTACTTCCTCTGTTTTTGGTCTTCTTGACTTGGGAATTAGTACCATATTTGTGTCATAAAAAGAATTTGGTAAAACTCCTTTGATTATTTTGGCAAATAGTTTATAGAGTTAAGGGATTAGTTGTTCATTAAATCTTTGATAAAATTCACCTGTGAATCCATTTGGCCCTGAGGATTTTTTCTTAGGGAGTTCGTTAATGGCTTATTCAATTTCTTTTTCTGATATAGAATTATTTAAGTATTCTTTTTCCTCTATTGTTAATCAAGGCAATTTGTATTTTTTCTGAATACACCAATTTCACCTAGATTGTTATATTTCTTGTTATATAGTTGGGCAATATAGTTCTTAAAAATTGCCCTGATTTCCTTTTCCTTGGAGATAATATTAATCCTTTCATTTGTGATACTGCTAATTTGACTCCCTTCTTCCCTTTTTAATCTAGATTTAGCAGTACTTTATTTTTTCAAAGAAACAGTTCCTAGTTTTATTTATTAGTTCAAAAGTTCTTTTACTTTCAATTTTTCTTAATTTCTTCTTTGATTTTTATCATTTCCAATTTAAATTTTATCTGTTTTTTTTAATTTGTTCTTTTTCTAGTTTTTTTTAAGTTGCATGCCCAATTAATTAATCTCCTCCTGTCTATTTTGTTGATATAGTCACTCAGTGATTCAAATTTTCTCCTGGGTATTGTTTTGGCTATTCCCCTTAAATTTTGATATGTTGTCTCCTCATTGTCATTGTCTTCAATGAAATCAGTAATTGTTTCTTTGATTTGTTCTTTGATCTGCAAGTTTTGAAGAATTAGATTATTTAATTTCTGATTGATTTTAAATTTGCCTCTCCATGAACACTTATTAATTGTGACTTTTATCACATTATGATATAAGAAAGTTGTATTTATTTTTTCTGCTTTTCTGCTTTTGAGATGGTTTTATGCCCTAATACATGGCCAATTCTTATATATGTACTATGTACTAAGAGAAAAGGTTTATTCCTTTTTGTTCCTATTCACTTTTCTCCAGACATTTTTTAGTTCCAGTTTTTCTAACATTTCATTCACTTCTCTTACTTCTTTCTTATTTAGTTTTTGGTTTGATTTGTCTAGTTGTGATAGATGAAGTTTGAGTTACCCCACTAATTTGGTTTTATTATCTACTTCCTCTGTAAGCACCTTCAATTTCTCCTTTAAAAATTTGAAAGCTATACCATTTGGTGCATATATGTAGAATACTGTGATTTCTTCATTATTTATAATACCTTTTATGAAGATACAGTTTCCTTCCTTGTCTCTTTTAATCAAATATATTTTTACTTTAGCTTTGTCTGAGATCATGATTGCTACTTCTGCCTTTTTTGTCTTAGTTGCAGCAGCCCAATAGATTCTGCTCTAGCCTCTTACCTTTTCCCTGTGTGTGTCTACCTGCTTCATGTGTATTTCTTTTAGACAATATATGGGACAATTCTGGTGTTACTCTACTCCTCTATCCACTGGCATTTTATGGGTGAATTCATCCCATTTATATTCATAGTTATGATTACCATCTCTATGCTTCCCTCTATTTTGACTTCCTCCTTTGATTCAGCCTTTTCTCCTTCTATTCTTTCCCTTCATATCAATGTTTTGCTTTTAGTCAGTCTTCCCTCCATTTCCCCTACATTATATTACTCCCCTTAACACCAACCCTATTTCTTATTTTCCTCTTACCATAGGACAGAAATACAAATCCAACAATGAGATGGAGATACAGGACTCTTCTACTCAATTCAACTTGAAAGATATATAGAGAAAGTTGAATTCTTGTGTATAAGGGAAAGAAGAGAATTTCCAACATCCTCTCAGTCCAATAGGTGGACTCATTGTGGGATCTCAGGGCTAGGGCTACAACCATGACAGAGTACTTTGTTACAACCGTATTAAACTCAGGGCTATGACCACAGCTGTCAGGGAGAAAATGTTGCAATCAGCCTGAAAGAACAATTAAAATGTTGAGAAGCTATAATCAGGATTAAAGAAGATTTAGCAATTACCATATTAAAGAAGTAAGCAGGATTGAAATATGATATTTCAGAAGGTAAAAGAGCTAGGAATAAAACCAAGAATAGCTCCCAGAAAAACTGAGTATAATACTTTAAGGGGTTAAGTGGTAAAGATTGATATTTAATTGAATAGAAAACTTTCAAGCATTCTCAATGAAAAATCCAGAGTCAAATAGAACATTTTACATTTAAACACAAATGTCTAAAGAAGTACGAAAAAATGAACATGATAGTGAAACCATACCATATGAGAAGATGATATACACAATTCCCAAGATCTTTATCATTAGTAGGGCAATTTGAAGGAGTTAATATAAACAAAGGACAAAGACATGAATCAGTTATGTTAGGATTGTCTTAAAATAAAACTATGTGGATGAGAAAAAAATGCTGCACTGGGAAGAGGCAAAAGAGATGGAATGGAGAAAATTGTCTCACATTAAAAAAAAAGAGTACAAGTGACAGCTTTTTTTTACTTTAGATTTGTCTGAGATTGTGATTGCTACTTCTGCCTTTTTTGTTTTAGTTGCTGCCCAAAAGATTCTGCTCCAGACTCTTACGGAGAAAATGCATGGGCTGGCAGGCAATGCTTGAACCTCATTCTAATCAGAATTTTTCAAAAATGGAAAAATATATAACCAAACTCAATTGAGTATGGAAATGTAGCTTACCCAACATCACAGCAGAAGGACAATATGGTCAGAGAAAGGTGGGGTGAAAAGCAAAAGCAATTTAAGGGAGGCATTGATCAGAGGCAAATAAATCCTTCTTGAGGAGGAAGAGGGTAAGAAGAAAGAATTATAAAAGAAAATGGGATGGAGAGAAATAAACCATTAGCAATCATAAATATGAATTGAAATGGGATGATCTCAGTCATAAAATGGATAGATGTATAGATTAGAAACTAAAATTCAACACTATATTATGAACAAAAGACATATTTGAAAAAGAAAGACAGATAAAATAAAGGGCTGGCATAAAATCTACCATGTTTTCAAACTGAATAAAATTTATTTTAAAAAAAAATAAGAGTTAACTAGTAAATTACCCAAAGATAGTAAAAAATAGACTTCACAAGGAGAAATCAAAGTTATATATGATATTAAAAAGTATTCTGAATTACTATTTATTAGAGAAATGCAAATTATAATAACTCTGAGGTACTACCTCACACCAGTAAAAAATGACAAATTTTGGAAGGGATGAGGAAAATTCGGTACATTAATGAGCTGTTTATAGAGTAGTGAACTGTTCCAACCAATGTGGAGAATAATTTGGAACTATACCTAAAGGGCTATAAATATTTGTATGTCTTTTGAACCAGCAATACCTCTACTAAGTCTATACAAATAGTAAATCAAATATAAAGTAAAATGATCTATATGTACAAAAATATTTATACCAGCTTGTTTTGTGGTGACCAAAATTAGAAATTGAGGAGATGCTCATCAATTTGAAAATGACTCAATAAGGTGTGGTATATGCTTGTGATAGAGTACTATAGTACTGTAATAATGAAGCAATGATAAAGGGGGTGGTTCCAGGAAAACAACAATAACAACAACAAAACTTGAAGACCTTTATGAGCTGATATGAAGTGGAGTGAGTAGTTGATTATTGTCTACAGTAACAGCAGTATTGTAATGATCATCAATCTTAAGACAGATTTTCTAATAAAAAATGATTAAAGACACTTCCAAATGATTCATGAAGAAAAAATTCTATCCTTCAAAGAGAAAACTGATGAAATATGAGTGTAAATCTAAGTACAATCAATCTTTCATCTTCCTTATTTTACTTGCTTTTCTGTGATATAGTCAATATGGAAATGTTTTCCATTATTTCATATTTCTAAATGATAACTTTCTTGAATTTTAAGTGACTGGTTTAGGTATGGAAGGGAGAGAGAAAATTTGGAGCTGGAAAATAATTCCAATAGAATATTTAAAATATTAAAAATCCAATAAAATTTTAAAATAAAAACTGCAAGCAAAATAATTTTAAAGCAAAGAGAAAACAAAGCAAGTGAAGGTCATACCACAAAGCATATCATATCTGCTAGTGAAATTGACACAGTGATACTTTCAGTGATTCTATTGAATTTCTCCATATATTCTATTATTCTTATTCAATTATAAAAAGTGGCTATTTATCTACCCATACAATAGAATGCAGAATATAAAAATAAAAATGAATTTTCTTTAAATTATTTCCAGTAGGACATCATAAATTATGAAAAATAAGATAATGATGATTATTATATTATTGTTTTAGTAATATTTTGATAAACATTAATAAAATTAGTTTCCTTTGTAACCCTACACATTTTACTTTATGCATCAAATAATCATTTTTCTAAAGAGTTCATACACTTCATCAGATTGATTGGAGAGCAAGAGTAAATTGATGGAGTCTGGACTAAGATAAATTAGAGCACAGTGGGAGTGTGAAAGAATAAAAAAAAATGTAGGTTACACTAGAAGCAAATTGCTATTTGTATATAAAAATATAGTATGCTTGAGTTGGAAGAAATCTGACAATCTATTTTATATCTTTTGTTTTACAGATATAAGACCTAAGGAAATGAGATAATTTATTGAAAGTTAAATAACAAGTTGAATATAGAGCCAAAACTAGAACCCAAATATTTCAACTTCAAGGATAAATTACTTTTAATATATCATATTGATTGGTGATAGATAGTTGAGGAAAGAAGAAAGTTAATAAATCAAGAATGATTTCATTTTTTTAAGACAGAGAAAATGATGATACCATTGAAAACCCTTTGAAAGTTCAGAGATGGATAGAGAAAAGTATCTTGTAAAAAGAAATCATTGGAATAATTATGCAGGTAGAATCAAGATTATAGTGTGAAGGAAACTAGAAGTAACTTCAAAAATCCTGGGTAAGTATGTCAACATTTTTAATGGTATTGAGTGTTTGAAATGAAATTAATGAGGTCTAGGAAAAGATCACCTGGGTCAACATCCTGACAATATTCATTAGTCATCTTTCTCCTCCTTTCTTAATATTGTGTCTATTGGTAATTTTAGTTTACCATAGAAAACTTCATTTCTATTTCAGTGGATTATATGGTCTGATAAGTTTAGATAAAGTGGAAAAATTCCAAGAAAATATTATAAATGCTTTCTGAAGACAAATCTAGCTAAGTACAGAAGCTGTTATGACTAGAAGTCATTTTGTGTTGGTAGCCAGAGTAGAGGAACACAAAGTGACACTTAGGGTTTTATTGCCATTAGGCAGGTAAGTAATGAAAAAGAAGGTAGAGATTTGTGAAAATCTGACTATAAACACCATTATTAATCATACATTTGACAACTTCATGCTTAATTTATTTACTTTTTTTCCTATTGTGTATTTAACATGGGTAAATCAAGTTTGCTCTCTTACACTATTCCTTTACAGAACAAGATGCAAGGACAACAAAATTGGATTTGGGATGAGGACAGAATACGCAACTAGATTCACATCTTTGAGATCCCATGTAAAGCAGTAATGTGCTCTAAGACTGATTTCTTCATCTTTAAAATGGGGATTGCAGTAGGACCAGTGTTTCCTTGAAATGACTTCTTTCTTCCTGTCCCCAAATGGGAGAGACTTTATTAAAGAGAAGACAAAATGCCTTTGGAACTTCATTGGCCTATGTTAATGACCTCTTCTTTTCTTGACATGGCTTCTTTACCTCCCAACATCCCCAGGATTGTTATCTATGTTATCTATGGAATAGATAAAGGACAAAGCAACCTGTGGGACTCCATTGACTTTGTCTTCCTGAAATGGAGCTTCCTGATCATAAAAGGCCAGCCACATGGAGTTTATGCCCCTTGGACTTAAGGAATTTCTGAAGTCCAAACCATTTACCTTAACCTGCTGTGCTAAAGAACAAATAAAAATTAAAGAAACAATCTTTTAATTGAACAAAAAGAAGAACATCCCAACAACTAACAGAACAAAATGGTCATTTTTTTCCCATGGGTGATGAGTTTTCTATCTCTCTCTGGAGATGTTTGAACTATGGCTGAATTACTAATGTTATAATCATACTTTTG
This sequence comes from Gracilinanus agilis, assembly GCF_016433145.1. NCBI lineage: Eukaryota > Metazoa > Chordata > Mammalia > Didelphimorphia > Didelphidae > Gracilinanus > Gracilinanus agilis. The sequence continues at coordinate 516,950,803 of NC_058132.1, forward strand.
ATAGTCAGTTGTATTATATGGTTTCTTTAGGCCCTGACTCCCAATTGTATGGTTCTATGATTGGAATCAACAATTGGAGTTCAAGCCTGGGCAATTTTGTAATACTCTTCACAAAAAAACCCAAAAAACAAAACAAAACAAAAAAACACATGGAAAATGACTATTCAATACAATGTGCCTATGTAAGTTTGAAAGAAGAGATTTCTACTTCCAAACTTCCAAGAGAAAAGATAATCTCTCTTACAGCCTCTCTTTATGTAGAAGTCTCTTGAAAAAGAAAAAGACTTGGAAGGAGCCAAAAAAAATACTTTGTTTAAATCTGTGTCTAGGAAAGAGAAGTCCAATAGGCAACTGTACAGAACAAAAGTAGAGAGACAAAGTGATAGACACCAAGAGTCAGGAGAGAATCTGAAAATATCTGTTAAACAAAAATAGATCAGACTCATTTCAATAGTAGTATTTAAGAAAAAATTCTTTCTAGGCCAATCTAGCGTTCCTGCTAAAAAAGGTGGGTTTTGCCTCCAGTTACTACCCTGTCCTTCTAGTGATACGTTACTCTCTTCATTCCATTTATATTCTCAGTCAGTCATTTTCTGGTTTCAAAGTAATTTTCTCAAAAAAATTGAGAATCATGCATCTGAATTGTAAAGTGCTCTAACTTGTGCAATATGCATCAGACAGTACTTGTCTAGTTCTAGCCTCACTCTCCTTTCATTTTTATTTTTTTTAATTAATGAGTCATATGCTAATGGACACTTCTCTAGCCTTTAAGTACAGAGCTACAGGCCTGTAACCAATCCAATCCTTCCCTCACATATGAATATATAACTATACATAATATTTGCTATGAGACTACTACTCTCTGATCAAATTGAAAATGTTATTTTATCCATTAAGCTGCTTCATTGTCTCTTACTAAAGAAGGCTTAGCAGTTAAGCAACACAATCTTCACATTCAATTCAAGCCTAATGAGCAAACAGCTGTAAGTTTGTGATCTTTTCCAAGTGATCACAGAGAATATCCCTGGTGAATAGCTTGCTTCATATTCCATGAGGATCCATACAAAAACAGGCAATTCAGAGGAATTTCAAGTGGTTCTTTTCTTTCTCACCATGTTAAATATTTTTAAAGATATAAAGGAACTTTAAGGTCACTTGAGCAAAAGGATAGAAGACTAGACATTTTCTCTGATCCTAGTGACCTTTCGAACCTCTCTAGAAAAGGAATTATACACCACAAGATAATCTCACTTCAGCTGTTTCCATGCCCCAAGACACCCAGAATCTGAAAGAAAGTAAAAAAGTCCCTTCAAAATGCATGAACTTGCATCATTCACCTTGAGCTCACTGAGCTCCTTCCTTCCACTTTCCATACTTAAAGCAAGCAGGTTATACTGGCAGTCCCAGGGAACTGACACAAGGTTTAGTTCTTAAAACAAAACCCAAATCCAAACTCTGATACCCATTTCTCTTTCTAGTGCTTCCTCTTTCTAGGCTGTAAAAATGTTTAAAAATATTTTCATGGAGTAGTGGAAAACCAACATGGCATAGAGTACTTCTTCATATACAAGAACCTTCTGGAGTACACAAACCAGTAACACCATTTCAGCATAACTGCTATTTATACTGCCTAGAAGGAGCAGCACAGGATTTTCTGTGTGTAAGTGTGTGTGTGTGTGTGTTTGTGTGTGTGTGTGTGTGTGTGTGTGTGTGTGTGTGTGTGCGTGCTCCCACTGAGGGTGAAATATTTTATATTACTTCACCAAGTCTACATGACAAACTATAGCATCCAGTTGCCACTGAAACCAGTTTTGGTTGTTTAATCCAAAAGTTACTTGTTGTAGGAACCTGTCCTGGTGAACCATGTATTGCCAAATAAGAGAGGAGGCTGATACACTTTTGGGATCCATACTATAAGGAAGCTATCATCAGAGGGAACAGACACAGACTCAGAAAGTAAACAAGTGATAAACTGGGGTGGTGAGGAATTTTTTTTAAAATATGAAAGATTTTAGAAAGAAGAAATTAAAAACCCTTCTAATTAAATGAATGATCCAACAGGGACAATATTAACAATAGAAGGAAATATAATATCCAAATCTAATAAGCAATTTCAGGCATATATGAATAAATACATCAAATCAAAGGAAAAGATTTCAGCACTTGAACACAGAGTGAACCCTGAAGACCATAAGGAGAAACTGTCCACAGAAAACACAGAACTCTATTCTTGAACAATTCTAAAGAAAATGATTTTTGCCTTGATTTAGAAAAAAATAATGTGTGGGATTAAAAAAAACTGGAATTGCTGCTGGATAATCTATCCAAAGATACAAAAGAGAAAACAATAAATTTGGAATACAAATATATAGAAGTAAAAGGCAAGCTAGAAGAAAAGAAGCAAAAGAAACCTAGTAAAATTAAAAGAAAAATATTTTCATGTGCAAACAAAACATATTGATCTCTAACCTAGGATCTATGCAGATGATCTAGGAATTATAGATTTCCCAGAACATGGCAGAATAAGAACAGAACTACTAAAAAATGTAACAATCTAAGGAAGGAAAAAATAGGACTCCTAAGAGCTTCTGAACTTAGAAAATGAAATAAAATTTAAAATAATTCATATATTCCCTCCTGAAAAAATAACTGCAAAGTCCAAAACAATGGTGACTAAATTTTGACAATTCAATTCAAAAACATGTTCTTGTAAGTAATCATGAAAAGACCTGCAACTATAAAAGGGTGAGGATGGGAATTTGAATAACACAAGACTATTCTGCTTCTATCATAAATGTTAGAGACAATGGAAGAATGTTTTACATTTGAACAATAGAGCTCAGAGTGTTACCCACAATGACTTATTCTGAAAATTTGAATTAAACATAATTGAAAAATGAGTATTTAATAATTTAGAAAAATTGGAAACACTTTTTTAAAGAATAAGATCTTTAGTTCACTTGTGTTTCCAATACTTAAGTGCTATAAATGTAGGAGGAATGAGTAAATCTATCAGTTAAGAACAGAATATCAGAGAGACCTATAACATTTTTAATGGAATATACACAAAGAGACAAGGGTGAAGGCCCAAAAGTGATAAACTGGGCATGATGAGCACTTTGTCTATAAATGAATCAATTTGTGTTTGTATATGTGAAGGGTGGGAAGTAATAGTACATCCTCAGAAGATACATGAAAAAAGGACAAATGGATATATGTGTCATGTTCCAGGGTTAAATCTATAGCTAACAATGAGGGGAAACTGTTCCCTATATTCTCAGAGAAATAAAGCATTCCAGGGGAGTGGATAAAGAGAAGCAGAGAAATAGGCCATCATCTTGGTTATCTTGGAAGTTTAAATTGCATGAAGAATACAGGGAAAATAAAAAGACCCAATAATTATTGACAATATGAGTAAATAGAGAGGAGAGATCATGAAGAAAGTGAGAGAAATCCTTTTTGGAAAGGGGCACAAAACAATTTAAAAAAAATAATAAATAGGATTAATTGAAGGGACAAAAATTGGGAATCTATTTGATGGAATAGGGGTGTGGAAGAATTATATAGTAGATAAGTTCAAAAGAGAAAAGGGAACTAATAAGCAAAATCCAAAAGGAAAGGGGTAACAAATGAAGAGCGGATCAGGAAAGAAGGACAGAGAGCCACTGGAATTATGGCCACCTTAAAAAAAAAGATTAAGGTAATGTAACAAAAGAAATGAAGTACTGTGTTTTCAGAAGAAGATGGCGAAATAATATGAAATAAATATTAGAGAAGGAAGAAAATATATATCTACCTTTGGTAAATTTAAATATTATTTTATTAAATAATTCAATAAAAAAACTCTTCATTAATCTGAATAAAATTATAAAAACCAGTTAAATATCAATTTATCAAGGTGATTTTACAGCAAAATCAGAAGAAATAAAAAGGATAATGTTACATGCTAAGAAGACCAAAAATATAAAACAATAACTTTAAAAATATAAAATACACAAATTGCAAGGAAACTAGAACAAAATATTAAATTACCCAGTTTCCAAAAATAGAGTTATACACAAAGGAACTAGTCAAGGACAATCTTCTCTTCCTGATGGATTCACAAGAGAATTTTATCAAACTTGCATAGAACAATTATAGCCTACATTACATAAATAATTCTCATAAATGGAGATAGAAAATACTCTCTTAAAATTATCTTGTAAGATAAAAGTAGTCTTAATACATAAATGAGGGGAGATACAAAATATGGGAAGAAAACTTAGGACCCACCCCTTCCACAAGGCAGGAAGTATATGGATATTTATATGACACACAATTTTGACTTTTTTGGTGTATTATTCATGCAGACATTTTTCCTTCTCTGAATTTCCCAAACAACTTAGATACAAAAAGACAATTCTTTGTTTTATGGAAGAGCTTCTTGGTAGGGGAAGAGAGAGATGCTTCTGGGAATGCTAAAGATGTAGGAAGCAGAGGAAATTAATAATAACATTTTAAAGAAACTTTGAACAAATGAGATTTAATATAGTAATAAATTTAGACAAATAAACGTTAAATTCTCATTCACTTAGCACTTAATAATTCTTTTTTTAAAATACTGAATAGGGTTTTGTTAATTGAAGGAAATCTGGTTAGGAAACTGTGGTTATAACAATGACTTCTAGAGTCTCCTAAGCATCATTCAGAAGCCCTTCAGGTTAAAAGATAAATCCAATTGTTCTACCTACATGAAATTTTGTGATAAGTCCAGAGGTAAATGTCAGTCATAATTCTATTACCTATTCATTTGAACTAAGGATCAGTGGGGTTTAAAAGAGATTAACTGTGTGTACATTTATAATTAGTCTAGTAGATAAGATTCATCTTTATTAGTAATTGGCAGCCTAGCCTTGCTTAAGAAGTATCTGTAGCACAGAGTTGGACTTAAGAATGAAGAAGATATGTCTTTCAATATAGATTCTGACAATAACTATGCTGAATAATCAGTTTCCTTATCCATAAGATGGGGAGAATAATAGCAATAGTACCTAGTGTGGTATGTCAATGAGACTCAAATTGGCACATTATAAAATGTCTTGCAATATTTATAGAGATTTAAAAGGTAAACTGATTTTTTTCAAATTTTTTCAAATTATTTTTAAAAGGTAAACTGATTTTTTCAAATTATTTTTTCAAATAATATTCTTTATTTTTTCCAAATTTCATTTCAGTACAATGTTTAATATTCACTTTTTGAAATTTTGCAGTCCATGTTCTCTTCTCCTTCCAACCTTCCCCCCTTCCCAAGAAGGCAAGTATCTGATGTAGTCTATCCATGTATTCTTGTATAATACATATTTCAGTGTTTGCCATATTGTGAAACAAGATACATATTCCCTGCAGTAGAGAAAAATTCATGGGGGAAATAGAATGAAGAATGGTATGTTTTAATCTGCATCCAGACTCCATCTGTTCTTTCTATGGCAGTGGTAGTCAACTAATAGTTAAAGAGGGTAAATTAATTGGATTAAGATAACCAAACAAATTCAAAATCACAATACAAAATGTGACTTCAAGGCTATAGTTAGTTACAATAACAAATTGAATATCAAAATCACATGAGGAGATGAACTTTCTAAAAATAGAACAGTGACTGAATAATTCCATCTCTGAGGATATATAGTTGAAAGTCTCTAAAGAAGAAATCTAAGAACTGCTTTAAAAAAACTGGGGATAAATGTTCAGATTCATCCCCCACCACAAGAACACTAAACTAATAATTATTTCATGCTTAATAGATCTGTATAGGAAATCACTATCTTGATCAAACCAAAAACCCACCAAAAATCAGATGTGGAATGAAGGTGGTGTTTTGTAATTTTCTTTACGAATTTTTTATATTAGTTTCCTTTGCTCCTTTAAGTAACTGCAGCAAGTTGGTTTTATGTTCTGAATGATTTGTCTCATCTTAGAAATCTTTTCTAGCTCCTTTATAGCCTTTTTTTAGCTCCTGCCTTAAGGCCTGCCCAAGATATAATGCAGAATTACTCTAATCATTGGTGTTTTTACATTAGAAATTTTTATGTCTGGGAGTTGGTTTTCCCCACTCCTCGCATCACCCTCCTACCCTTGTGGTTCAAAGCACTTTGTAAGGCAATTTTTTTTTCATATATGGCATTTGTAGCCACCTAATAGAGAACAGTGTCTGACAGAGTATGTACTTAACTAACATTGCTTGTTGGATTATTATACAGTTTCTTCTGGTCTTCCAATAACAATATTTTTAAAGAAATATTTCAGAGTTCTAGATAAAGAAAGATCCTTTAGGAATTTTGATTTTTGACCTAGTCTTTTCTGTCAACATGAACAAATATACATAGCTCATCTGCTTTTGTTCTATGTATAAATGGAAAGGTCTATTTTTTCTGTTAAAAGCCTGTTAAATTTAAACTGCACAAAAATTCACCTTTGAAGAACATAATGCTCTAGAACAGTGGTTCCCAAACTTTTTTGGCCTACTGTCCCCTTTCCAGAAAAAATATTACTTAGACCCCTGGAAATTAATTTTTTTAAATTTTAATAGTAATTAATAGGAAAGATAAAATCATTTGTGATCATCACCCCCTCCCCCCCGGATCGCTGCAGCACCCACCAGGGGGCAGTGATGCTCTAGAACAGTGATTCCCAAAGTGGATGCCACTGCCCCCTGGTGGGTGCTGCAGTGATGGGGAGGCGGTGATGGCCACAGGTGCATTTGGGGGCAGTGAATAACAGTAAGGGGGCGGTGATAGTATGTGACAGGAGGAGCTAAGTAATATTTTTTTCTGGAAAGGGGACCGTAGACCAAAAAGTTTGGGAACCACTGCTCTAGAACAAGAAATATCATGACAAAGTAAATCTGTTGAAATTTTAAAATATATATTATTACTAAAGAAAGCATTTTTAGTTTATTTTTTTAAAAATGTTACCAAGACGGCGGACTAAAAGATAAGGGAATACAAATGATTTTACACCACTTCATGTCTAGAAGTTTCCCAATAATAGCCCACTTCTAAAAGAATATACATTATCTACAAGAACAATTAAAATCAATGTGGACATCTGGAAACAACTTAAGAATTACAGATAGCTAAGGTGAGTCTGTTTTCCATTTTACAAGAGAGAAAATTGATGCAAAATATCAAGTATTAGAGACATGAACATTTTATTTTTAGATGAAAAAGTAGATCCCTAAATAATGAAAAAATAATATATGAAGTTATGATAATTATATGAACTGAAATGGGGATAAGATAGTATAAAATTGACAATTTATTTTTAGGATTCTAGGGATACAGAAGGTAAAGAACTTATTTCTCAATTTCTATACAGTATATAAAGCAAAGCAGCTCAATGTAAAATTCAATATTATGGTATGTAGGATATAATATCTGGTATAATCCAAAAAACATTTATTACAAGTATTTATTATCCATTATGCTCTAGGCATAGAGGAAGAGAACACAAAGGGAATGAATAGCAGTCCTTCAAGGAGCTTATGTTTTCCTTTAATATTGACATATAATATATACATACATACATGTATAATATTATATATATATGTTATATATATCCACATTGGAATATATGTAAATGCATATATACACATTAAAATATACTTTTTCAAAATTACATATAGATAAAATCTGCAACAATTGTTTTCTGACGTTTTTTGAGCCATGGTTTCTCCTTCCCCCTAACTTCTTCCCAGGATATAGGGAATATGATATAAGTTGTATATGTGTTTTGCAATATGTTTTTCCATATTCATAGTATTGTGGGAAAAGTTACATATTACTTAAACTAGAGGGAAAAAAAACCTAAGGGAAACAAAGAAAAAAGTATGCTTTAATCTTCATTCAGATTTTATCAGTTTGTATTATGATGAATAGCTTTTTTTTGTCATAATCCCTTGGAGTTGTCTCTGATCTTTTTGTTGCTGGTAATAGTTATATCATTCACAGTTGATAATGGTATATTATTACTATTACTCTGCACAAGGTTCTCCTGGTTTTTCTCACTTTACTTTCCATCACTTCATATAAGTCTTTCCAGAATGTGTATGTGTATGTGTTTGTGTGTGTGTTTTGTATGTTCATTCTTTCCTATATCACATTAGTATTCCATCACAATCATATACCACAACTTCTTTAGCTATTCTGAAATTGAAGACTATCCCTTCAGTTTCTGGTTCATACCTTGTTTCAAGTTCCTTGCCACCACAAAAAAGAGCTGTTATAAATAGTCCTGTTAAAGTCAGTAATTTACCCCTATCTTTTATATCTTTGGTATACAAACCTACTAGTGGTATTACTTGGTCAAATGGTAAGCATAGTTGATAGTCATTTGGGAATGATTTAAAATTGTTCTCCAAATCATTTGTATCAGTTCAAAGTTCCACCAATAATGTATTATTGTCCCAAATTTTCTCCATGTAATCCAACATTTATCATTTTCTTTTTTTGTCATATTAGCTAGTCTGATAGATGTGAGATAGTACTTCAGAGTTGTTTTAATTTGCATTTCTCTAATTAATAATGATTTTGAACATTCTTTAGGACTAAAGATAATTTTTATTTCTTCAGCTGAGAATTGTTTGTCCATATCTTTTGGCCATTTGTCAATTGAGGAAAACCTTGCATTCCTAAAAATTTAATTCAGTTCTCTATATAGTTGAGAAATGAGGCCTTTGTCAGTTACTTGATATAAAATGTTTCTTTTCTGATATATTGCTTCCTTTCTAGTCTGTATTGCATTGGTTTTGTTTGTGCAATACCTTTTTATTTAACATAGTCAAATTTATCTATTTTACATTTCATAATGTTTTCAATATCTTGTTTGGACAACAATAGTTCAGACAGGTAAATTATTCCTTATTCCTCTAGTTTGAAAGCACCTTTTATTTCTAAATCAGGTATCAATTTTTATGTTACCTTATTATATTGCAGGAGGTGTTGATCAATGCCTAATTAATGCCATATTGTTTTTTAGCTTTCCCAGCACTTTCAAACAAATTATAAATTGTGAGTTCTTCCAAAAGCTTGGATCCTTGAGTTTCTCAAACATAGTCATTTACTACTATGTGTTAACATACCTCATCTATTCCATTGATCCACTACTCTATATTTTAGCCAGTACCAGATTATTTAATGGTTACTACTTTATAATACAGTCTGAATTCAGGAATAGATGGGCCATCTTTTTTGTATCTTTTTTCTCCTATTAATTATCTTGACATACTTGGCCTTTTATTCTTTTAGATGAATTTTATGATTATTGTTTCTAGTTCTATTAAATAATTTTAGTTGTTTCATTGATTTGGCACTATGTAGGTAAATAAATTTAGCTAGGATTGTCTTTTTTTAAATTTTATTGTTTCAGCCCACCCATTAGCAATTAATGTTTCTAATTGTTTGTATTTGACTTTATTTATGTGGATAGTGTTTTCTAGTTATGTTTATATAGTACTTTAGTTTGTCTTGGCAGATAGACTCCCAGGTATTTCATGTTGTCTACAGTTGTTTTAATTGGTATTTCTCTTTCTTTCTCCTGCTTTTAGATTTTTCTTTGTGGTATAAAGAAAAGCATATGATTTATGTGTGTTCATTTTATAATGTTCTCTTATAATGTCATTTGCTGTTCACTTATTTGAGTCATATTTGACTCTTCATGAACCATTCTGTGTTTTCATGGCAAAGATCCTAGAGTAGTTTGCCACTACTTTTTCCTGTTAATTTTACAGTATCCATTATGCTACATAGGTGTTTGTTCTCTTATAAAGGATATAGTAATATGGGTAGTAATGTAGGGAGAATTCCCACACAGACAATTAAATGTAAGACATCATCATCCTTTTTCATTATCCTAAATTACATTTATATATGATTTTATTTTTATACAACTCTGCATACTACATTATTTCATTCAAATGGTAGAAAAAGATGCTGCATATTTATATTTCTCTCTTTTAGATAATAAATTTACGTTTTCTTTTGAGCTACTTCATTTTTTTCCATAATATGCTAATGTCTTTTTGAAGCCTTTCATTTATAGCATGAGTTTATCAAGGCATGACCAAACACAAAGTGTGATGAAAGACTTCAAATTAATCACTGATGTGCAGAGATTTTTCTTCTTCCCTAAATGGACTTCTGACTGTCCTCCCAATCACTCCAGACAATGTATGGAAAACACATTTTGGAGAATAGCCACTTGATAGTTGATTTCTCTAGATATATTAGTATTTACTATAGAGATATAGTAATAAAATTCATTAATAAAAATAGCAACCTTTCTTTTTTATATTGTTGTCAATCAATAAACCTTTATTAAAAACTTATTATATCCTAGGCACTTTCTTCAATGCTGGGAATAAAAAGAAAGACCAAAGATAGACCTTGCCCTCTAGGAGTTTACAATCTATATAGAAGGAAGGTAGCCTCAAAACCAGAAAGACCTAATTTCATTCTGGCTTCTAACATTTACTAGCTGTGACCTCTGTCAAGACACTTAACTTAATAGTGATCTAGGTAATTTTATAAAGTTGCAGAAATATCACTGTCCTAAATTGGTAAAGGGCAAATTTTAACTTGAGAGTTCCCTGTACTAGTGAAATCACAGGTCCAGAATCTATGTCTATTTGCAAAGGACTTTATCATAATAATTTTGTTGTTAGGTCCAGTCTTATAAATCAGGAGCCTGATCTTTTTAGAGGTTAGGTAATTTCTCCAAAATCACTCAGTCACCTGGAACAATTAGAATGTGAACTCATTTTCTGACTGAAAGTTCTGTGTCCTTTCACAAGAAATTATGTTATCATCCAACTGCAATTAATCTTCTATTGACAACATGAAACAACTCCAAACATTCCTCAGTGGTCTACTGAAGATCTTAAATTGTATCTGGTGTGGTCAGAGATACCACCAATTAATTTTTGAGTACCATTAACTTTAAACCTGAACGTTTTAGTCTTAAAATTAAAGATTAAAGTTAAGTATAAACACAGTAATTTTCTCTTTTTTAAAAAATATATGTGTTCTCAATAACATGTAGTAACTAATTTTGACATGTTTTCTGAAATTATAAGTTCTAAACTGTCTCCCTCCCTCCATTTTCTCCCCAATCCCAGAGATGGCAAGCAATTTAATCTGGGTTTTACATGTATTATCCTGCAAAATATATTTCCATATTAGTCACTGTAATAAGAGAATAATACTCATGCAAAACCAAAGGCACAAAATAAATTCACAAATAAAGTACAGTGAAAAATAATATCCTTTGATTTGGGTTCTGACCTCAACAATTCTTTCACTGGAGGTGGATAGAATTCAAAGTCATAAGTCCTTCAGAATTGCTGTGAATCACTGCATTGCTGAGAGCAGCTAAGTCTTTCACAGTAAATCAACATATAGTATTGCTGCTATTATTACAATGTTCTCCTGGTTCTCCTTATTTCTTCAGCATCAGTTCATATAGGTCTTTTCAATCTTTTTTTTTAATAATTTTTATTTTTTTAGAAAAGTTATCATGGTTATATGATTCATGTTCTTACTTTCCCCTTCACCCCCAGACCTCCCCCTCTATAGCCAATGTGCATTTCCCCTGGTTTTAACATGTGTCATTGTTCAAGACTTATTTTCAAATTGTTGATAGTTGCATTGGTGTTGTAGTTTTGAGTCTACAACCCTAATCATGTCTGCCTCAATCCATGTGTTCAAACATTTGCTTTTCTTTTGAGTTTCCTCTCCTGCAGTTCTTTCTCTGAATGTGGGTAGCGTTGTTTACCATAAATCCCTCAGAATTGTCCTGGGTCATTGCATTGCTGCTAGTACAGAACTCCATTACATTCTATTTCACCACAGTGTATTGGTCTCTGTGCATAATGTTCTTTTGGCTTTGCTCCTTTCATTCTGCATCAATTCCCAGAGGTATTTCCAGTTCACATGGAAACATTCATTACTCTCCCCTACTATCATTTTAGCCAAACTGCTAGGTGTGAGGTGATACCTCAGAGTTGTTTTGATTTGCATTTCTCTGATTATTAGAGATTTAGAACACTTTATCATGTGCTTATTGATACTTTTGATTTCTTCACCTGAAAATTGCCTATTCATGTCTCTTGCCCATTTATCAATTGGGGAATGGCTTGATTTTTTACACAATTGATTTAACTCCTTGTATATTGGAGTAATTAGTCCCCTGTCAGAGTTTTTTGTTATAAAGATTTTTCCCAATTTGTTATTTCCCTTCTGATTTTGGTCTCACTGTTTTTGTTTGTACAAAAGCTTTTTAATTTAGCATAATGAATCATCCCATTCACATTCAGAGTTATAATTACCAGTTGTATATTCCCCAACATTTTGGTATCCTCTCTTAGTTCTACCCCTTCTTCTTAGGCTATTTTCTTTTAAAACAGTGATTTCTTTTAAACCAGAAATGCATGTCTCCTCCCTTAATTTACTACCCTTTCTAAGGTCTAATGAATTCCCTCTCCCTTCTCATCCCCTCCCTTTTTTGTCCTCCCCACTTCTCTGCTTGCCTTGGTTTATCCCTTCTGACTTTCTCAGTAGGGTTAGATAGAGTTCTTTATCTCAGTGGATATAGCTACTCTTCCCTTTCAGGGTTAATTCCACTTAGAGTAAGGTTTAAATATTACCTCTTAATGATCTCTTCTTCTCCTTATTATAATAGTATTCATCCCCTCCCCTTCCTATGACCTCTTTGTGTGTAATGGAATATCATATTTTTCTTATTCCTTCATGTTTCTCTTGGTGTCCTCTACTATTCATCTCCCTCTTTCCCACCCACACCCTTATCATCTTAGACCATTTAGTACTCCAACCCCTCCCTGTGAATAATTCTAATTACAATAATAGCGGATATTATAATAGTGAATAGAGTTCACTACAGAGAATTACACATAACATTTCTCCAAGTAGGAATACAAATAATTAGATTTTATTGAAGCTCTTAAAGAGGCAAATTTGAAAATAAGAGTTTTCTTTCTTTCCCCTCTGTTTCTTATTTACCTTTTCATGTTTCTCTTTGTTTTTGTGGTTGATATCAAACTTTCCATTTAGTCCTGGCCTTTTCTTCTGTCTTGTTGAATGTCCATATTCTCCCCCTGGAAGTATATAGTCAGTTTTGATAGGTAGGTAATCCTTGGTTGTAGACCCAGTTCTCTTGCCTTTCTGAATATCATATTCCAAGACTCGTGGTCTTGTAGTGTGGAGGCTGCCAGATCCTGTGTGATCCTGATTGGTGCTCCTTGATATCTGAATTGTCTCCTTCTGGCTTCTTGTAATTTTTTTCTTTTACTTGGGAGCTCTTGAATTTGGCTATTATATTTCTGGGGGTTGTCTTTTCAGGGTTTAGTGTAGAGGGTGATCAATGAATCCTTTCAATGTCTATATTGCCCTCTTATTGTAGAACTTCAGGGCAATTTTGCTGAATAATTTCCTTTAGTATGGAGTCCAAATTTCAATTAATTTCTGCTTTTTCAGGAAGTCCAATGATTGGCAAATTATCTCTTCTAGACCAGTTTTCTTGATCTGTCAATTTCTCAGTGAGATATTTCATGTTTCCTTCTATATTATCAGTCTTTTGACTTTGCTTTATTTGTTCTTGTTGTCTTGAGAGATCATTGGCTTCTACTTGACCAATTCTTGTCTTTAGAGACTGGTTTTCTGCTATATTCTTTTGATTTTCCTTTTTAATTTGGTCTATCCTGTTTTCAAGCTCTTTGATTTTGGTCTCCAATTTGCTTATCAATTCTTTTGATTTGGGAGCATATTTTTCTAATTTCCCAATTCTAGCCTTTAGAGACTGGTTTTCAGCTATAATCTTTTGGTTTTCCTTTTTACTCTGGTCTGTTTGGTTCTTCAAGGCTTCCAGCTGGTCATTTCTGGTCTTCAATTTGCTTATCAATTCCTTTGATTTCTGAGCCTCACTTTCTAATTGTGACATTCTGCCTTTTAAACTGTTATTTTTTGCCTGTTCTCTACCATCTTTCTCATAATCTCAGATTTCAACTCTTCAATAGCTTGTGACCAGTTTTCATTTTTTTGGGAAGGTTTGGATATGATTACTTGTTTGTTCTCCTCTGCCGTTTGCTCTGTTGTCTGGATTTTTTCTGTGTAAAAGTTGTCGAGTGTTACAGATTTCTTCTTGATCTTTCTCTTCTGGGGTTCTTGTGTCTGGCTTGCCATTGTTAGCCCAGTGCCCTCTCAGCTTTATCCTCATGCCCAGAGTCTGTCTGTGCTCTCTGGGCTCCTGAGGTCTCAGGTCTAGTTGTTCTCAGGATTTAGCCTCCTGGTGGTCCCCTTGCTTGTTCCTCTATCCAAAGATCCTTTAACAGTCTCAGGGCACTGCTTCCACAGTCATGCACCCCTCTGCACTGGGTCCCCACCCATAGTCCAAGCCTTTGCTCAGAATCTGCTTCTGCATCTGAGACTGAGCCTGCACTCAGGGTCTGTGTTCAAAGTCCTTGTGTTCTTTAGCCTCTTGGGGTCTTAAGTCTTGCTGCCCTCAAGAACAGGCCCTGGTGACCCCAGGTAACTGCCAATGACTTAATGAGTGCCCCAAATTTGCTCTAACTCTTGTGCACTGGCTTTGGCCCTTCAATGCTGCACCCTGTTGTGGGTCCCTTCATTTATCTGGATTTGTTTTTATATCACCTTGAGGAGTCCTATATATTTCGTTTAGGAGAGGTTAAGCAGCTGCTTTTTACTCTGCCCCATCTTCTCCAGTCTTTTCTAAAATTATCGTGTTCATTATTTCTTATAGCACAATAGTATTCTATCACCATCATATACTACAACTTCTTCAGCAATTTCCCAACTGATGTTCATTCCTTCAATTTCCAATTCTTTGCTATATTTGTGTACATTTAGCTACATTCCCCTCTCACTGTAGTAAAACAGACCCTCTCTGACTACCTTCCAAGTTTTCTGTAGGAATATTGCTTCACTTGGTTCATTTGTTGTCACTTTTGTATTCATTTTGGAACTTAATTTTAAGGTTTTTTAGAGACAACTCTCAGAGATGTTCAAGATTTTAGTACCTCTACTCTGCCATCTTGGCTTCACCTTCCACAATATTTTTCAAAGAAGGAGAATAAAATATCAGTAGCTGCTTTCTACATATTGATTGGCAAGGATCTAGTTGTATAATTGAGTACCAGCAGAGGCGAGCAGCAATCAGCAACTACTGCAAATATCAAGAAAAACTTTCTTAAATGTTAAATGATATTTGGAACAATTATCATGATGAACATATTTACCAAAATGTAAGTTCCAATGTTAAACTGATTCCTAGAATCAATGTTTAAAAATATAGTATTTATAAATCCTGAGTGTGTCAGGAAGCCATAGGCAAACAGCTGTTATCTATTGACACACCAGCTTTACAGATGATGGATATTCCTGGATGAAACACTGTCTGATACTTGATTATTTTTAATGTTCCAAATGTTCTGTGCCCTTCCTTTAGACCTAAAACAAACAAAAAAAGTAAATAAAATATTACTTATAATATTGATTAAAATTTTAATTATAAAAATTAAAAGAAAAATTAAACAACCTCAATCACTATCAGGTACCGTTTATTGAATATTCATAGTATTTGTGAGAGTATATTATGCACTTATTTTAAGTGTCTTTATGAATTTTTGTTGATGCTGTTTTTGATATTATAATAATTTTTTGGTACTTATCTTTAATTTGCATGAACATGTATGCATTTTTTAAGACAATTGCCTAATTATTTTTTAGTAAACAGCAATGGACAAATTTCATATGTTTTACTAGCTTTGATGATTGGTAATTGTTGCTTCTCTTTGTTATTAAACTCAGTGGAACACAGAAAAAATGTCTCATAAAATAAAAAAAATTAAAAATTCAGAATCTCTAGGTGTGTGGATATGTCTGTATGTGTGAGAGAGACAAAGCTACAGAGAAAGAGACAGACAGAAAGAGACAGACTGAGCCAGAAAGACAAAGTGATACATAGTTGTGTGTATATTATTATATTTTCTCTATAGGCATATCACTTTGAAAACAAAATAATTACTAATACTCTCTTTCTTTGTCTGAACACATCAATTTAAGGGAACAATACATTGTGACTAATTATTATAGCCTATGATAATTATTAAAAAGGCAGACTACTGATAGATGAGAATTCTAGAAGGAGAAACTGGAAACATTCAGTATCATTCAGAGTTTCATGAAGTTATTCATTTTCCTAAGTTTTTTTTTCTTTGAAACTGAAAATGAGACATTTATACCCTTTGAATCACAATCATTTTTCACAGCCAAGATTCTAATTGTCTTTGGGTTGTAATAACATACATTAGACAGGTGACTAGAAAGATATCATGTTATTGAAGGTTCAATGAAAACTCAAAAGAGAAGATAAATAGTAGAACTAGAGTATCAGGTTTTCTATTTGAAAGAAGGAGCAAAAAATACTTGCAAAGTGGCTGTAGTTGCAGAGTCCTTAGACCTCCAGGGTCACTAAGATGGGGAATAATGATGATATCAGGCCAAAATGGTAAAGTAGACAAACTCAAAACCTCCAAATCACCCTCCAAATAACCATAGAAGAACAAAAACACCTCAAAGCAAATATTAGAGTGGCATAACCAAGAAAAGAACAGATGAAATAGTACTCTACCCAGAACAATATAGATAGAGAGCAAGGAGGTCTTATATCAGTGAGGTACTGGGAGAGATCACTGAGGAATCCTCAGCAGAACTGAGATACAAAACAGTTTAAGCAGCTGTAGAAAGGGCAAATCCGGCTAGGTCCAACCTCATCAGACTCTGGATGAGATATAGTACAATTGGCAGGAGAAATAGCACAGCCAGCCCAATCAAGCCTCATCAGGATAAGAATGGAAACTAGCACTGCATAGTGCAGCTTGAATAGAGGCCTGCCCTAACCCACAGCAGGCATCAGAGGGAGAAACTCATTCCAATAGGATCCAGCCTCACTGGGATTGGGAAGAACCCAACTCAAACCCCACAATAGAGCAGGCCAACCAGGCTACCTCTGCAGAGTGTTCAATCAGAGACTGAGGCAACTGAGTTGATCCCAGACACAGTTAAAGCATGGATCAATACTCCTTTCACCCCAGGAATAGAGTTAATTAAGCTTCAGCATGTAGACAAAATCTAGGGAAAAGCAAAAGCAGATGAAAAGACTGATGCTAGAAAAAATTTCTCAACAAAAGAGATGACCAAAATACAAGCTCAGAAGGAAGCAATAAATAAATGAAAGTATGTGAAACTTTAAAAGAAAATGTAAAAGGAGGTCAATCTCAAAATGAAACGTGGAAGAGCTCCAGAAAGGACAGGGAAAATATTAATAAAATTAAAATTTCCCTAAAAAAATGAAACACGATACATCAAACAGAAAAAATAAGTCCCAAAGAAAGGAAGCATGAAAAATAGAGAAAAAAAATGACTTCCTAAAATTAGAATTGGACTAATGTAAGCTAATGACTTTTAGAGACAACAGGAAACAATAAAACAAATTCAAAAGAATGAAAAAATAGAAGAAAATTTGAAATTTCTCACTAGAAAAACAACTAAGAACAAATATCAAGAAATCATTAGATTGCCTGAATGATATGATCAGAAGAACCTGAATGATGTATTGAAAGAAATTATCAGAACAAGCTGCCTTTTGTAATATAGAAATAATAATGCCATATTTTCTTGGAGCAACCTGTCAGTTGCCCTGGTTGGAATGTTGACTGTGGCATGAGCCATAGAGAGGTAGCAATTTGCAGGTATCAAGGGCAGTTGGACCCAGCGTATATAAAGGCCTGGATAACCAAGGCTGGGGGTCTTTCCCTACTTCACTTCTCACCTTCTCTTCTACCCTTTGGGTAGGATCCAGTTGGTCAAGGGAGGTGGAACATGGGATATTTTAGTTTCTAGGCCAGGCAGGTTAAAGTCATTGGTAATCAAATAGGAACACCAACCTGATATACCAATTATTCCCTATCAAGAGATTGCTTTATATTTGCCATCAAGAGATCATTTTATTTCTGTCCCAGGGCTGGTCCCTTGGGAAAGCTGAAGATCATAGCAAGGAGTTCATCAATATCCTGAATTCAGATCTAGAAGGCAGTGATTGACCAGTTTCATAGTTTCCTAAATGACTCTCCAATCCCTTTTCCCAAACAAATCTATTCAATAAATCCTTAGTTTAATTTAAGAACTAGTGTGTGCTACCTTCATCTTAGATATAAATAGTGACTGCTGTTCAAGATTCTAAGAGAGAGACAGAGAAATTCCATTACTGTTTAGACAGGAAGCACCATATTTCCCTTTCTGTCTAATCTCACTACCAACCAATAGGAGTTACTTACTCTACCAGGTCAGAGGCTGAAGGGAAATCATCTTAAAGGGGTTTAGTCCTTAACAAGAGAAATTACATCAATCCTTTGGTTGACTTAGGCATTGGGCATTGTGAGATTCATATTGCAGAAATGGATTCAACCTGCAGTGAGGGGTTTGGGCTATAGCTCAGAATTCCATAGGGCCCCATGAGAACTCTGAGAGAGGGGGCAGTTAAAGGTGGTTGGTGCCTGGGGATTAGAGTAGGCAGGTGAATCAGCTTGTTGGGTCTTGGGTCCTGGGTTGCTTTTGGGGCTAAAAGCTTGAATCTGATCAAAACCATTTTAGTTCCTAACTGCCAACCTTCTTTATCTGGGTTTGACATCCAAAAACATCACAGTTTATCTCTGTTTACTTATTTAGATATAAAAGAAGAATATTTATAAGGATAGAAAGCAGATTAGCTATTCAAGTTACCTTTCCCCTTTGGGGGGAGGGGCTGCTTGGCCATATCAATTTGAGGGCTTCCCAGACCTTATCTATCTTTTTCCATCTTCCTTCCTTCCCATTCCCTCCTATTATTATTAAACTGTTTATCAATTGGGAGCAGTGCCTAGTTACATATTTGGGTTATATTCACGACTTCCTCAAGCTGAGTTCCTCATGCTTAATTGCCCAGAAGTAAAACCTATCCTCTGGCCTGTGAGCTTCAAAGACATCAAGCTTCTCCCATTCTCTCCTATTCAGTCCTATGGGGAAATGATTTAAAGAAAGTCATCATCTTTAGGAGTTTTAGTCTTTCCTAACCTACTGTCCAGGCCCAGAAGATATCTAGTCAGATTGCCCACCATGTTCATATTGTAACTGACTTTCTAACTGCCTAGTGGGAGGGGGAAGTGAAGGAGCACTTAGACAAGATCCTGCCCCTCCCTTCAGTCAAGCCTGTTTGAGTGTGTGTGTGTGTGTGTGTGTGTGTGTGTCTGTGTGTGTGTGTGTCCCTTCATAGACCAAAGGATCAGAGAGATTTGATAGCTACAGACCCCTGGACATCTTACTGCTTTCCAAATAAAACAGTATTTGTCATTCCTACATCCAGGATCCTCAGTCTAAAGCTTATGACTAATCAATATTAGTTTCCTGACTGCTTTACAGTCTTACCAACCTCCATTACAGATTTAGTAATAAACTGTCATTACACTTGATGTTTTTGAACAAGAGGGGAAAATAGATTTTGAAAGAAATCACAAATCACCTCCTGAAAGAAATCCTAAATTTAAACATGCTCAGGCTTTTATAGCCAATTCCAGAAATCTCTAATCTAGAAGAAAGTACCTCAAGCAGCCAGGAAAAAAATCAAATGTTGATGAACCATAACCAATATTACACAGGACCTAGAATGTTCTGCATTAGAGATCAAAAGACATGGGATATAATATTCTGTAAGGGAAAGGATCTAGACCTACAACCAAAAATCATCTACCCAGAGAAACTGAGCATAATATTCCTGGGGAAAGAGTAGATGTTTAATGAAATAGGGAAATTCTGGGCATTACCAATGAAAGGAACGGAGGTCAAAGGAAAATTAAATAATCAAATTTGTCACTCAAAAGAAGCATAAAAAGGTAAACAAAAAACAGTAACTTAAGATAATCAGTGGGGGTAAAGAAATTATATCCTTTCATGTGAAACTAATAACTAGAATACTTAAGATACTCATGATATAAGAAATTTAAGATTCCTTAAGGTAATCAAGGAAAACAATGGGATAATACTTATTACATTACTAGTAAGATGATAACTAAGATGCTTAAGATATCTATGATATTCAAAAAACCTAAGGTACCTAAAGTATAGAGAATATTTCAGGTAGTGAAGTTTTTAAGAACTTATTTATTGGGAGTATAAATAGGAGCATATGAAGACAGATCATAAAGTAAACTGAATATCCTGGAATACATTTTTTTAAAAATTCTGGGGATAAGTAAGAGTAATACACCAGGAAAAGAGAGAGAGAAAGTTGGGGATAAATTATCTCACATAAGGAGTTATATAAGAATGAATACAGTGGAAGGGAAGATGGGAGCATGGTAGAAAATGCTTCAACATTATTCTCATTTAAAATGGCAAAAAGTGAGAATAACATTCACACTCAGTTATATAATTTCATCTTACCTAATAGAGAAGAAAAAGGGGTAGGGGAACAAAAAAGAAGATAAATAAAAGAGAGGAGGCATTTGGAAAAGGAGGTAAATAGAAACAAAAAAATATGAATATGGAAAGGTTGAAAGAAGAGAAAGAAGAATAAATAGGTGGGAAATAGGATGGAGGGAAATACAGAGTTAATACCTATGACTCTCATTGTAATGGGATAAACTTACCCATCAAATGGAAGAGAACAGCAGACTAGATTAAAAACCAGAATCTCACCATATGCCATCTACCAGAAACTCATTGGAAACAGAGAGCCAGGTTGGAATCAAGATGGAGACTTAGAAGAAGCAAAAATCATTTGCTCTGTAAATACTCTTGCACGCCAATCAAAAACAAATTGCTTTGAGGGGGACAGAAAACCAAATATAACAACTGGACAGAGCTGGGGGGATGCTCCTGCTTTATTCAACTTAAAAGGTATGCAGAGAAGGTTGAATTCTCAGGTTTGAGGAAAAGAAAGAAGGAATGTCCAGGACCCTACTCCTACATACTGTGCTGAGACTTGTGTGGTTGGTGGGATCTCAGGGGGAGGACCCCATCCCGGAGGGAATGACTTGTTATCATAGCTACTTGAGGCTCAGGGCTCTGACCACAGCTGTCAGGGAGGCAGCTGGAGGAGAGGAGCAAAGAGGAAAGCAGCCTGGTCACAGGCTTCAGCCACCATTCCTCCATCTTACGCCTTTGCCTCTGAAAGTTTTGGCCTTAGAAATGGCTCAACTGGCTTAGTCTAGTCTATGAATAGTACAGAAAAGAAGTCCTCAGGGGACATAAAAGCTCATTCTCCAACACCTCTGCCACTTCTACTGCTCTGACACTCACATTAAGAATCCAGCTGACTGGTATCCCAAAGCAAAGGCTGCAACCATGACAGAGTATGTTGGGACTACCATGGGAAGCTCAGGGCTCTGACCAGGCAGCTTGCATGGAGGTGGCTGACCAAAAGGAAGAGAGGAGGACAAGGATAACTAAATTCATCCTCCATTCTTTCACGTTCCCTTTCACTTCATGCTGACAGTTGGGGAAGAACTGACTTCAGGGCACATTAATACAATAGGTCAGTTCCACCAACCAAATTCAGTTTATCAACAAAGCAGAGAAGAAGCCCCTTCAGGGCAATGAAGCCCAAACTCACAGATCCAGCAAATATACAGAGAAGCAAGAATATAACTAATAAGAAGGAGGATGGAATGAAAAAATTTGAGTAAACAACAGAAAAAAAAAGAAATTGCAATTGTTAGTTTCTGTTCAGGTAATGAACAAAGAACAAATGGAACAGAAGAGGATCAAGGAATACCAAGCAAAGATTCAGCATTCAGGCTTTGGAAAAACTCAAAACACAATTCAAAAATCAATTAAGAGAAGCTGAAGACAATTGGAAAAAGAACTTAAAGACCAAAATAGACCATCTGAAAACAGAGACACATAAACTAAAACAAGAAAATACTGGCTTAAAAGCCAGAATTGACCAACTTGAAAATGAAACAAAGAAAGTAAAAGATAACCTACAAAGAGAAACCAAGCAGAAGGAGAAGGATGACCAAAAAGCCAGGGATTGAATTTAGTCTTTAAAAATTAGAATCCAACAACTAGAAGCAAATGACTTCCCAAGGCTGCAAGAGTCTATAAAACAGAATCAAAAGAATGAAAAAAATGAGGAAAATATGAAACAACTTATAGATAAAAGAACAGGCCTGGAAAATAGATCCAGGAGAGATAATTAAAGAATTATTGGACTCCCAGAAAATCATGACAAAAGAAAAAGTCTGAATATCATTCTATAGGAAATTATCCAAGAAAATTGCCCTGATATTGTTGAACAACAGGGTAAAGTAGAAATTGAAAGAATCCACAGATCACATCTGGCATTAAGTGCCCAATTTACAATGCCCAGGAATGTTATAGTCAATTTAAAGAACTTGAAAACCTAAGAAAAGATGATATAAGATGCTAAAAACAAAGGATTCAGATATCAGGGAGCCATACTCAGAATTACATAGGACCTGGCTACACCCACACTGAGGGATCAGAAAGCGTAGAATATGATATTTCAAAAATCAAGGGAACTTGGTCTACAACTGAGAATCAACTGTGCAGAAAGATTGACTATGTTCTTACAGGGGAAAGTGTGGCCATTTAATAAAATAGAAGTTTTCCAAGCATTCCTGAAGAAAAGATCACACTGAAAAAAAATTAATGCCCCAATTCAGAACTCAAGAGAATAACTGAAAGGTAATTAAGAAAGGGAAAAAAATTGAGGGACATAATAAATTCAAATGATTCATATTCCTATATGAAAAGATTATATCGGTAACTTTTAAAAATTGTTATTATCATCGAAGTAGCTAGAAGTATACTTAGAGGGTACAATGAATAATTGTTTAGGATGATATATCAAAAATATAAAAACTAGGGCTAAAAATGAGGATAATACTAAGAGAAAAGTGTAAAGAGAAAAAATGGGGTAAATAAATATTTCATAAAGAAGCACGTGGAGGTAAGGGGGGAAAGACAAATACACTGGAAGGTTTGAAGAGGTTGGTGACAGGTAATACTTAAATCTTACACTCAATGGAATTGATTCAGAGAGGTAAGAACAATTAGATCTGTAAGGGTTAAAAACTAAAGGTTGGACTAAATGTATAAAAATGAGGTCACTGAAATTATTACTCAAGTCAGAATGACTTTTTATGGTAGTTTATTTATAAAAGGAGAAAGAGTGAAAGTAAAGAAAATCAGAAAGAGAGGAGATGGTTACTCTGGCCCAGTCCAAATAAGGTAGGGCTTTAGAGACCCCAGAAAAGGGGACCCAGAGGTAAATTAAATAAGGCCTCCACTAAGACAAGGTCTTTCAAATTCCTACTGGAGGCTAGTACCTCCAGAAAAAGCCAGAAAAGGGAGTCAGCCTTTTTCACTCATCCTTGTAGTAGTTCTAAGGAAGATCCAAGAGAATGTCAAGGTCCCCAATCAGAATTCCTCCAGGGCCAAGTTTGAAGGCTAAAGAACTGGTCACAGGAACTTTTTTCCACTTTTAAAGACCATTCCTTTAATTACTTCCTGTGCATTCCTTCCACTTCATGTGGATCAATTGCAACTATAGTTTTTCTTAGAAGTGCCCAGGGGGCAGTCAGTTGATTCTGATTCGTCACCCACTATTGCACATGTAGGTCACAGACCTTCTCATACTTAAAGATAAGTGGGGTGCATATGCTTCTGGAGATTAAATCTAAAAATGGACAGGGGAGAGTTAATCCCATCTTCACAGATCCATTGGGGCAGAAAATTGTATTGTGTCCTATAGAGAAGCAGAAGGATAATAAATGGGCTGGTGGAGAGGGGAGCAACACAAGGGAGGGAGAGGTTGGGGGACCATTTAAAAGCCACTATGTTAAAAGGAGAATAATAAGAGGGAAGGGGGTGGGAAGAGGAGTAACATTAGAGAGGGGAAAAGGGGGACACAGACTAAAAGTGAAAAATTGGAGGGAAGGGTAACAGTGATGAGAGAAAAGGCAGAATCAAAGGAAGAAATCAAAATGGAAGGGAATGCACAGAAAATAATCGTAATTGTGAATGTGAATGGGATGAACTCATAAATAAAAAGGAAGCAGATAGCAGAATGGATTAAAAGCCAGAGCCCTACCATATATTGTTTATAAGAAACACATTAGAGGCAGTCAGACATACGTGGGGAAAAGGTAAGAGAGTGGACCAGAATTTACCAGGCTGCAAATGAGACGAAGAAGGCAGAAGTAGCAATGATAATCTCAGGCAAAGCTAAAGCAAAAATAGATTTCATTAAAAGAGATAAGGAAGGTAATTATATCTTGATGAAAAGCACTATAAAAATGAAGCAATATCAGTACACAAAATATAATCATCAAACGGTACAGCATTCAGATTTCTGAAGGAGAAACCAAAGAAACTTAAGGAGGAAATAGATAGTAAAACCATACTAATGGATGACCTCAACCTTCCCCTATTGGAACTAGATAAATCAAACCAAAAAATAAATAAGAAAGATGTAAGGAAAATAATTGAAATGTTAGAAAAAATAGAGCTAATAGATATCTGGAAAAAATAAGCAATGATAAAAAAGAATATACCTTCTTTTAAGCAACACATGGCACATATGAAAGATTGATTGCATACTAGGGCATATTTCAGACCATAACTCAATAAAAATTATAATCAATAAGAGTTTATGGAAAGGCAGATTTAAAATTAATTGGAAACTATATAATCTATTTCTTGAAAACTGATGGGTCAAAGAATAAATCAAAGAAGCAAAATTACTGATTACTTTGAGGAGAATGAAAATGAGGAAACAACATATCATAATCTATGAGATGTAGTCAAAGCAGTACTCAGGGAAAAAATTTATCCCTGAATGCATATATCAACAAATCAGAGAGAAAAAAGGTCAATGAATTGCTCAAGCAAGTAAAAAAACTAGAAAGAACAAATTAAATATCCCCAGATAAAACCTAAATTGGAAATCCTAAAAATCAAAAGGGAAATTAATAAAAATTGAAAATAAAATAATTATTTAACTAATAAATAAGGCTAAGAGCACGAAAAAGCAAATAAAATAGATACAGTACTGGTTAATCTAAGCAGAAAAATAAAGGAAGAAAATAACAGTGTAAAATATGAAAAGGAAATTAAAGTAATTATTTTTGTTTGCTTTTTTAAACATTTATTAATATTCATTTTTAACATGGTTACATGATTCATGCTCCTACTTTCTCCTTCACCCCCTGCACTCCCCCCACCCATGGCTGATATATATTTCCACTGGTTTTAACACGTGTCATTGATCAAGACCTATTTCCAAATTATTGTTAGTTGCATTGGTGTGGTATTATTAGGAAATAAAATAATTAAACAGTTTCATCTCAGAAAACTACATTGCACACCCCATAAAGGAAATGACTAAGAAAAACATCCCCAGGGCTGGAAGGACTCAGAAATGAATTCTATCAAACATTTAAAGAACAATTAATCCCAATACTATACAAACTGTTTGACAAAATAATCAAAGGAGCTATACCAAATTCCTTTTGTTAAACAAATATGATACTGATTTCAAAGCCAGGCAGACCAAATCTACAGGCCAGTCTCCTTAAAGAATATAGATTCAAAAATCTTAAATAGAATATTAGCAAGAAGATTCCAGCAAGTCATATAGAGGATTATTCACTCTGATCAGATGGGATTTATACCAAGAATGCAAGGATGGTTTAATATTAGGAAAACCATTAATATAAATGATGACATCAACAACCAAACCAACAGAAATCACATGATTATCTCAATGGATGCAGAAAAAGCCTATGACAAAATAAATCATTATTTCTTATTGAAAAAATTAGAAAGTAAAAGAATAGATAGCCTTTTTTGAAAATAATAAACTCTGTAGATTTAAAAGAAAATCTACAAGCATCATCTGCAATGGGGTAAGTTAGAAGCCTTCCAAATATGATTAGGAGTGAAGCAAGGATGTCCATTATCACCTCTATAATTTAACATTTAATAGAAACTGTAGTGGTAGCAATTATAAAAGAAAAATAAATTAAAGTGATTAAAGTAGATCATAAGTAAAATAAACTATCACTCTTTGTAGATAATATGATGCTTTACTTAAGGAATCCTAGATAATCAACTAAAAAGCTAATGGAGAAAATCAACAACTTGAGCTCAGTTGCAGGTTACAAAATAAACCCATATAAATCATGAGCATTTCAATAAGTTTCCAGTACAAGTTAGCAGTAAGAGTTAGGAAGAGAAATACCATTTAAAATTACCCTAGATAATGTGTAAAAGATTTAGGAATCTATCTGCCAAAACAATCACAGGAATTATATGAATACAACTACAAAACACTTTAGATACAATTAAAACTAAATCTAGAGACTTACTGGTTAAGATGGAGGCTAAGTAAAAAGTAGCTGCTTGACCTCTCCTAACCAAAACATATAGGACTCCTCAAGAAGATATAAAAACAAATCCAGAGGAACAAAGGGACCCCACAACAGGGCGCAGCATCAAAGGTACGTGGAATTGGGGCATTTCCATGTTATAAGGGGGTGAAACAGTTCTCACTAAAACGCAAGCTGAGCAAACCCCTCCCCAACCCCACACCACCTGCAGTGCCAAAGCCAGTGCACAAGAGCTAGAGCAAGCATGGGGCACCCATTAAGTCCTTGGCAGCTACCTGGGGACACCAGGGCCTGTTCCTGAGAACAGCAAAACTTAAGACCCCAAGAGGCTAAAGAATGTGTGGATTCTGAACACAGACCCTGAGCTCAGGCTCAAGCACAGGCTATTGCATCCTCAGATCCTGAGCACTGGAGGAGACTTGGATCCTGAGCGCAGGAGCAGACTAGGATCCTGAGCCCAGGATAGGACTCGGATACTGAGCATAGGAGTGGACCTTGAGTGAGGACCCAGTGCAGAGTGGTGCACAACTGTGGAAACAGCACCCTGAAACTCTTAAAGAAGCCTCAGACAGAGGAAACAACAAGGGGGCCACCAGGAGGCTTGACCCGGAGAACAATGAGATCTGATACTACAGGAGCCTAGAGAGCACAAACAATCTCTGGGTGTGAGGAAAAATCTGAGAGGGAGCAGGGCTAACAATGGCAAGCCATTGTCAAGAACCCCAAAAGAGAAAGATCATCAAGAAGAAATCTGTAACACTGGACAACTTTTACACAGAGAAAGTCCAGACAGCAGAGCAAACAGCAGAGGAGAACAAACAAATACTCACATCCAAACCTTCCAAAAATAATGAAAACTCATCACAAGCTATTAAAGAGTTCAGATCCGAGATGATGAGAAAGATGGAAGAGATCTGGAAAGAAAATATCAGTTTAAAAGGCAAAATTTCACAATTGGAAAGTGAGGCAAGTCAACTGAAGACCAGAAATGACCAGATTGAAAAGGAAAACCAAAAGATTATAACCAAAAACCAGTCCCTGAAGGCAAGAATTGAGCAATTAGAAGCTAATGACCTCTCAAGACAGCAAGAACAAATAAAACAAAGTCAAAAGACTGATAAAATAGAATGAAACATGAAATATCTCAATGATTGACAGATTGACAAATTGACAGATCAAGAAAATAGGACTAGAAGAGACAATTTGAGAATCATTGGTCTTCCTGAAAAAGCTGAAATTAATAGAAATTTGGGCTCCATACTAAAAGAAATTATTCAGCAAAATTTCCCTGAAGTTCTACAACAAGAGGGCAATATTGACGTTGAAATGATCCATAGATCACCCTCTACCCGGGAGCCCGAAAAGACAACCACCAGGAATATAATAGCCAAATTCAAGAGCTTCCAAGTAAAAGAAAAAAACCATACAGGAAGCCAAAAAGAGACAATTCAAATATCAAGGAGCACCAAGCAGGATCACACAGGATCTGGCAGCCTCCACACTAAAAGACAGCAAAGCTTGGAATATGATATTCAGAAAGGCAAGAGAACTGAGTCTACAATCACTGATCACCTACCCATCAAAACTAACTATATACTTCCAGGGGAAAGTATGGGCATTCAACAAGATAGAAGATTTCCAAGTATTTGTACAGAAAAGGCCAGGACTAAATGGAAAGTTCAATATCCAACAAGAAAAATCAAGAGAAACATGAAAAAGTAAATAAGAAACAGAGGGGGAAAGAATGAAAACTCTTATTTTTAAAATTTGCCTCTTTAAGGGCTTCAATAAGATCTAAATATTTGTATTCCTATGTGCAGAAATGTTATGTATAATTCTTTGTAGTGAACTTTATTCACTATTATAGTATTCACTATTATAGTAATCAGAAGAATTATACAAAGGGAAAGGTTGGAATACTAAATGGTCTAAGATGATATGGGTGGTGGGAAAGAGGGGGATGAATAGTGGAGGACACAAAGAGAAACTTGAATGAATGAGAAAAATAGGATAATCTATCACACATGAAGAGGGCATGGGAAGGGGAAGAGATGAATACTATTATAAGAAGGAGAGGAAGAGAGCATTAAACCTTACTCTCAGTGTCATTAAACCTGAGAGAGAAGAGTAGCTATATTATCCATTGGGATATAAAACTCTATCTAACCCTACTGAGAAAGTCAGAAGTGATAAACCAAGGGGAGTAGGGGAGTGGGGAGGTCAAAAAAGGGAGGGGAGAAGAAGGAGGAGGGAATTCATTAGGCCTTAAAAATAAAAAGAGGAGAATAATAAGGGAGGGGGTATAAAGAGAAGTTAATCAAGGGAGGGGACAAGGGTAATTAACTTAAAGCAAACCACTGGTTTAAAAAGAAATAGTTTAAGAAGAAGGGGTAGAACTAGGATAGGATATCAAAATATTGAAGAATACACAACTGATAATTACACCTCTGAATGTGAATGGGATGAACTTGCTCATAAAACGGAAACAAATAGCAGAGTGGATTAGAAACCAAAATCCTACCATATGTTCTCTACAAGAAACACATATGAGGCAAGTGGACATACACAAGTTTAAGGTCAAGGGCTTGAGCAAAATCTTTTGGGCGTCAAATGAGAAAAAGAAGGCAGGAGTGGCAATAATGATTTCTGACAAAGCCTAAGTAAAAATACATATGACTAAAAAAGACAGGGAAGGTTATTAAATCCTGATTAAAGGCAGTATAGACAATGAGGAAATAACATTGCTCAATATGTATGCACCAAGTGGCATAGTATCCAAATTCATGAAGGAGAAACTGGCAGAGCTCAAGAAGGAAGTAGATAGTAAAACCATAGTAGTGGGGGATCAAAATATTCCTCTTTCAGATCTAGATAAATCAAACCAAAAAATAAATAAGAAAGAGGTAAGAGAGGTGAATGAAGTCCTAGAAAAAAATTAGATTTAAAAGATATGTGGAGAAAAAATAAATAGGGACAAAAAGGAATACACCTTCTTTTCAGCCTCACATGGTACATTCACAAAGATTGACCATGTAATAGGGCATAGAATCATTGCAAACAAATGCAAAAGAGCAGATATAATAAATGTAACCTTCTTAGATCATAATGCAATAAAAATAATAATTAGTAAGGGCACCTGGACAGGCAAATCCAAAACCAATTGGAAATTAAACAATATAATTGTCCAAAACCAATTTGTCAAAGAAGAAATCATAGAAACACTCAACAATTTCATTTAAGAAAATGACAATGATGAGACATCCTACCAAACTCTATGGGATGCAGCCAAGGCAGTACTCAGGGTGAAATGTATATCCATGAGTGCATATATTAACAAATTAGGGAGGGCAGAGATTAATGAATTGGGCATGCAACTTAAACAATTAGAAAACAAGCAAATTAAAAATCCCTAGGTGAAAACTAAATTAGAAATACTAAAAATTAAAGGAGAAATTAATAAAATTGAAAGCAAAAAAACAATTGAATTAATAAATAAAACTAGAAGTTGGTATTTTGAAAAAACAAATAAATAAACAAAGTACTTGTCAATCTAATGAAAATGAGGAAAGAAGAAAACCATATTAACAGTATCAAAGATGAAAAGGGAGACTTCACCTCTAATGAAGGGGAAATTAAAGCAATCATTAAAAACTATTTTGCCCAATTATATGACAATAAATATTGTAATCTAGAAGATATGAATCAATATTTATAAAAATATATAAATTGCCTAGATTAACAACAGAAGAAATAGAATACCTATATAATCCCATATCAGAAAAAGAAACTAAACAAGCCATCAAAGAATTCCCTAAGAAAAAATTTCCAGGGCCTAATGGATTCACAAGTGAATTCTATCAGACATTCAAAGAGCAACTAATACCAATACTATACAAATAATTTGATATAATAAGCATGGAAGGAGTCCTACCAAATTCCTTTTATGACACAAATATGGTACTGATTCCAAAGCCAGGTAGATCAAAAACAGAGAAAGAAAACTACAGACCAATCTCCCTAATGAACATAGATGCAAAAATCCTAATTAGAATACTAGCAAAGAGACTCCAGCAGCTGCTTAACTTCTACCAACCCACATATATAAGCCTACTAAAGAGGACATAAAAACAAATCCAGATGAAAAAAAGGACCCCACAAGAGTGTGCAGTATTGAAGGAACATGGGATCAGGGCATTTCCATATTATAAGGGGGTGAAATATCTCTCACTAAAACAAGAGTTGAACAATCTACTGCTCGCCCCCCTCCCCCACATACAGAAACAAAGTCAGCTCACAAGATTTAGAGCAAGTTTGGGGCTTCCATTAAGTCCTTAGCAGCTACCTGGGATCACCAGAGCCTGCTCCTGAGAGGAGCAAGACTTAAGACCCCAAGAGGCTAAAGAAGCCAGAGACTTTGAACACAGACCTTGAGCTTAGGCTCAGATGCAGGTACAGATGCAGATCCTGAGAGTAGGCACAGACCTGGGGTGAGGACCCAGTGCAGAGTGGTGCATGACTGTGGAAGCAGTTCCCTGATACTATTAAAGGAGCTGTGGATAGAGGAACAAGTAAGGGGACCGCCAGGAGGCTTGACCCTGAGAACAACTAGATCTGAGACCTCAGGAGCCCGGAGACCACAGACAGACTCTGGGCATGAGGATAAATTGCACTGGGTTAACAATGGCAAGCCAGACACAAGAACCCCAGAAGAGAAAGATCAAGAAGAAATCTGTAACACTCGACAACTTTTACACAGAAAAAATCCAGACAACAGAGCAAACAGCAGAGGAGAACAAACAAGTAATCATATCCAAACCTTCCCAAAAATATGAAAACTGGTCACAAGCTATTGAAGAGTTGAAATCTGAGATTATGAGAAAGATGGTAGAGAACAGGCAAAAAATAACAGTTTAAAATATGCTCCCAAATCCAAAGAATTGATGAGCAAATTGGAGACCAAAATCAAAGAGCTTGAAAACAGGATAGATCAAATCAAAAAGGAAAATCAAAAGAATATAGCAGAAAACCAGTCTCTAAAGATAAGAATTGGTCAAGTAGAAGCCAATGATCTCTCAAGACAACAAGAACAAATAAAGCAAAGTCAAAAGACTGATAATATAGAAGGAAACATGAAATATCTCACGGAGCAATTGACAGATCAAGAAAACTGGTCTAGAAGAGATAATTTGCAAATCATTGGTCTTCCTGAAAAAGCAGAAATTAATTGAAATTTGGACTCCATACTAAAGGAAATTATTCAGCAAAATTGACCTGAAGTTCTACAACAAGAGGGCAATGTAGACATTGAAAGGATCCATTGATCAACCTCTACACTAAACCCTGAAAAGACAACCCCCAGAAATATAATAGCCAAATTCAAGAGCTTCCAAGTAAAAGAAAAAATTTACAAGAAGCCAGAAGGAGACAATTCAGATATCAAGGAGCACCAATCAGGATCACACAGGATCTGGCAGCCACCACACTAAAAGACCACAAGGCTTGGAATATGATATTCAGAAAGGCAAGAGAACTGGGTCTACAACCAAGGATTACTTACCCATCAAAACTGAATATATACTTCCAGGGTCAGAATATTGGCATTCAATAAGACAGAAGATTTGCAAGTATTTGCACAGAAAAGAATAGGTCTAAATGGAAAGTTTGATATCAACCACAAAATTCATTAGGCCTTAATAATAAAAAGAGGAGAATAATAAGGGAGGGGGTAGAAAAGCCAGTAAATCAAAGGAGGGGAAAAGGGTTACTGGTTTAAAACAAATCACTGGTTTAAAAGGAAATAGCCTAAGAAGAAGGGGTAGAATTAGGAGAGGATACCAAGTGTTGGGGAATACACAACTGATAATTATAACTCTGAATGTGAATGGGATGAACTTGCCCATAAAATAAAGCAAATAGAAGAGTGGATTAGAAACCAAAAGCCTACCATATGTTGTCTACAAGAAACACATATGAAGCAAGTAAACATACACAGATTTAATGTAAAAGGCTGCAGCAAAGTCTTTTGGGCTTCGAATGAGAAAAAGAAGGCAGGAGTGGAGAACATGATTTCTGACAAAGCCAAAGTATAAATAGATATGATTTAAAAAGACAGGGAAAGTAATTACATCCTGATAAAAGGCAGTATAGACAATATGGAAATAACAGTGCTCAATATGTATGCACCAAATTGCACAGCATCCATATTCCTAAAGGAGAAACTGGCAGAGCTCAAGAAGGAAATAGATAGTAAAACCATACTAGTGGGAGATCTAAATATTTCTCTTTCAGATTTAGATAAATCAAACCAAAAAATAAATAGGAAAGAGATAAGAGAGATGAATGAAGTCCTAGAAAAATTAGATTTTATAGATATGTGGAGAAAAAGAAATAGGGACAGAAAAGAATACACCTTTTTTCAGCTACACACGGTATATTCACAAAGATTGACCATGTAATATGGCATAGAAACATTGCAAACAAATGCAAAAGAGCAGTAAAAATAAAAATATGTAACCTTCTCAGATCATAATACAATGAAATAATTAGTAATGTCACATGGACAGGGAAATCAAAAACTAATTGGAAATTAAATAATATGATTCTCCAACACCAGTCAGTTAAAGAAGAAATCATAGAAACAATCAACAATTTCATTGAAGAGAATGACAATGAAGAGATATCCTATCAAACTCTGTGGGATGCAGCTAAGGCAGTACTCAGGCGGAAATTTATATTGTTGAGTGCATATATTAACAAATTAGGGAGGGCAGAGATAATGAATTGGGCATGCAACTTAAAAAACTAGAAAGTGTGCAAATTAAAAATCCCCAGATGAAAACTAAATTAGAAATAAAAAAAAAACAAGGGAGAAATTAGTAAAATCAAAAGTAAAAGAACAATTCAATTAATAAATAAGACTAGAAGCTGATATTTTGAAAAAACAGATAAAATAGGAAAAGTACTTGTTAATATAATAAAAAAAGGAAAGAAGAAAAGCACACTAGCAGTATTAAAGATGAAAAGGGAAACCTCAACTCTAATGAAGAGGAAATTAAGGCAATCATTAAAAACAATTTTGCCCAATTTTATGGGAATAAATATAGCAATCTAGGTGATATGGATGAATATTTACAAACATATAAATTGCCTCAATTAACAGCAGAAGAAATAAATACCTAAACAAAACCATATCAGAAAAAGAAATTGAACAAGCTATCAAAGAACTCCTTAAGAAAAATCACCAGGGCCTGAAGGATTCACAAGTGAATTATATCAACATTCAAAGAACAACTAATCCAAATACTATACAAATTATTTGATATAATAAGCAAAGAAGGAGTCCCTACCACATTCCTTTTATGACACAAATATGGTACTGATTCCAAAGCCAGGTAGATCAAAAACAGAGAAAGAAAACTATAGACCAATCTCCCTAATGAACATAGATGCAAAAATCTTAAATAGAATACTAGCAAAAAGACTCCAGCAAGTGATCAAGAGGATTATCCACCATGATCCAGTGGGATTTATACCAGGATATGCAAGGATGATTCAACATTAGGAAAACCATCCACATAATTGACCATATCATCAAGCTAACAAACAAAAATCACAGGATTATCTCAATAGATGCTGAAAAAGCCTTTGACAAAATATAGCACCCATTCCTATTAAAAACACTGGAAAATATAGGAATAGAAGGACCTTTCCTAAAAATAATAAACAGTATATGTCTAAAACCATCAACAAGCATCACATGCAATGGGGATAAATTAGAAGCCTTCCAAATAAGATTAGGTGTGAAAAAGGATGTCCATTATCACCTCTATTATTTATCATTATACTCGAAACAATAGAAGTAGCAATTAGAGAAGAAAAGGAAATTGAAGGTATTAAAATAGGCAATGAGGAGACTAAGCCATAACTCTTTGCAGATGATATGATGGTCTACTTAAAAAATCCTAGAAAATCAACAACTTTAGCAAAGTTGCAGGATATAAAATAAATGCACATAAATCATCAGTATTTCTATATATTTCCAACATATCACAGCAGCTAGAGGTAGAAAGAGAAACACCATTTAAAAATCACCCTAGACAACATAAAATACTTAGGAATCTATCTACCAAAAGAAACACAGGAAATATATGAACACAACTGCAAAACAGTTTCCAAACAATTAAAACCTATACCTAAGCAATTGGAAAAATATTGATTGATCATGGATAGGATGAGCTAACATTATAAAAATAATGATTCTACCCAAATTAATTTATTTTGTGCCATACTTATCAAACTACCAAAAAACTTCTTTACTGAAATAGAAAAAACAAAGACAAAGTTCATTTGGAATAACAAAAGATCAAGAATATCAAGGGAAATAATGAAAAAAAATGTGAAGGAAGATGGCCTAGCAGTACCAGATATTAAACTATACTATAAAGCCGTGGTCATCAAAACAATATGGTACTGGCTAAGAGAGAGAAGGGAGTGTCAGTGGAATAGATTTAGGGTAAGTGACATCAGCAAGACAGTGTATGATAAACCCAAAGATCCAACTTTTGGGACAAGAATCCACTATTTGATAAAAACTGCTGGGAAAATTGGAAATGATGTGGGAGAGATTAGGTTTAGATCAGCATCTCATAACCTACACCAAGATAAATTCAGAATTGGTCAATGACCTGAATATAAAGAGGGAAAATATAAATTAATTAAGTGAACACAGAATAGTACAGTTGTCAGATCTCTGGGAAAGGAAAAATTTTAAAACCAAGCAAGAGTTAGAGAAAACTACAAAATGTAAAATAAATGATTTTGATTATACTAAATTAAAAAGCTTTTGTACAAACAAAAACAATACAACCAAAATCAGAACAGAAATAACAAACTGGGAAAAAAACTTTATAGCAAAAAACTCTGACAGGGGTCTAATTACTCAAAAATACAAGGACCTAAATCAACTGTGTAAAAAAATCAAGCCATTCCCCAATTGATTAATGGGCAAGGGACATGAATAGGACATTTTCAGATTAAGAAATCAAAACTACCAATAAGCACGTGACTAAGTGTTCTAAATCTCTAATAATTAGAGCAATGCAAATCAAAACAACTCTGAGGTATCACCTCACATCAGCAGATTGGCTAAATTGATAGCAGTGGAGAGTAATGAATGTTGGAGGGGATGTGGCCAAATCGGGACATTAATGCATTATTATTGGAGTTGTGAACTGATCCAACCATTCTGGAAGGCAATTTGGAACTATGGTCAAAGGGCTGTAAAATAGTCCCTGCCCTTTGATCCAGCCATACCATTGTTTGGTTTGTACCCTAAAGAGATGAGAAAAAAACAGACTTGTATGAAAATATTTATAGCCGTGCCTTTTGTGGTGGCAAAAAACTGGAAAAGGAGGGTATGCCCTTCAATTGGGGAATGGCTGGTAATGGAATGCTACTGTACTCAAAGGAATAATAAACTGGAGGAATTCCATATGAACTGGAAAGACCTCCAGGAATTGATGCAGAGTGAAAGGAACAGAGCCAGAAGAACATTGTACACAGAGACCAACACACTGTGGTAAAATAGAACGTAATGTGCTAGCAGCAATGCAATGATCCATAACAATTCTGAAGGACTTATGAAAAAGAATGCTACTGACATTCAGAGGAAGAACTACAGGAGAGGAAACACAGAAGAAAAGCAACTACTTGAACATATGTGTTGAGGTGGACATGGTTGGGGATGTCAACTTGAAACTACCACACCAATGCAACTATCAACAATTTGAAAATAAGTCTTGATCAATGACACATGTTAAAACCAGTAGAAATGCGCATCGGCTATGGGCAGGGGGGAGTTTTTTTGGGGGGTGAAGGTGAAAGTAAAACATAAAGCATGTAACCTTGATAACATTTCTAAAAAATAAAAATTATTTTAAAAAGTAATTGGAAAAATATCAATTCTTCATGGGTAAAACAAGCTAATATAATAAAAATGACAATCCTACCCAAAGTAATTTACTTATTCAGTGCCATACCTATCAAACTACCATGAAATATTATAATTAAATTAGAAAAAATACAACAAAGTTCATTTGGTAACAGAAAAGATCAAGAATATCAAAGAGATTAATAAAAAAATGAAGGATGTGGGGCCTGACAGTACCAGATCAAAAACTGTACTATAAAACTGTGATCATCAAAATAATATGTCTAAGAGAAAGAAGGGAGGATCAATGTCATAATCTTGGAGTAAATGTCCTCAGCAAGATGGTGTATGATAAATCTAAAGATCCCAGCTTTAGGGATAGGAAGCCAGTATTTGAAAAAACTGCTGGGAAAATTGGAAAACAGTATAGGAGAGATAAAATTTAGATCAACATCTGACACTCTATACTAAGATAAATTCAGAAAGGGTAAATGACTTAAATATAAAGAGTGAAATAATAAATAAATTAGATGAACATAGAAAAGTATACCTTTCAGAGTTATGGGAAAGTAAAGAATTTAAGACCAAGAAAGAGATAGAGAATATTACAAAAATATAAAATGAATAATTTTATTACATTATATTAAATTGTTTTTGTATAATCAAAACCAATGCAATCAAATTAGAAGGGAAGTAACAAATATGGGGTAAAAAACCCTTTATAACAGAAACCTCTCACAAAGGTCTAGTTTCTCAAATTTATAAGGAAGTAAGTCAAGTGTCCAAAACAATCAATCCATTCCCCAACTGATAAATGGGCAAGGGATATGAACAGGCAGTTTTCAGATAAAGAAATAAAATCTATCAATAAGCACATGAGAAAGTATTCTAAATCTCTCACAATTAGAGAAATGCAAATCAAGATGACTGAGGTACCACCACACACCTAGCAGATTGGCCAATATGATAGCAAAGGAAAGTAATAAATGGTTGAGTGGATATTGCAAAATCAGGACACTAATGCATTGCAGGTAGAGTTGTAAATTGATCTAACCATTCTGGAAGGCAATTTGGAACTACACCCAAAGAGCTTTAAATGATTGCCTGCCCTTTGAACCAGCCATACCACTGCTGGGTTTGTACCCCCAAAGAGATAATAGGGAAAATATGTGCATAAAATATTTATAGCTTCTCTCTTTGTAGTGACAAAAACCTGGAAAATGAAGGGATGTCCATTGATTGGGGAATGGTTAAACAAATTGTTGTATCTGATGGTGATGGAATAGTATTGTGTCAAAAGGAATAATAAACTGGAGGAATTTCATTTGAACTAGAAAGACCTCCATGAATTGATGGAGAGCAAAAGTAACAGAACCAGGAGAACATTATACAGAGGGACTGATACATTGTGGCACAATGAAATGTAATGGACTTCTCTACTAGGAGCACTGCAATGATCCAGGACAATTCTGAGGAACTTATGAGAAAAAATACTTTCCACATCCAGAGAAAGAGCTGTGGGAGTAGAAACACATAAGAAAAACATATGATTGATTACATGGTTCCATGGGTATATGATTCGGGATTTTGCTTTTAAATGATCATTCTATTCCAAATATTAATAATATAGAAATAGGTTTTGAACAATGAAAAATGTAAAACCCAGTGGAATTGCTCATTGGCTCCAGAAGTGGGGATGGAGAAGGGAGGGGCGGGAAAGAACATGAATCCTGTAACCATGGAAAAATATTCTAAACTAATTAATTTAATAAATAAATTTAAAAAAAAAGAAAAGAGAGAGCCACACAGAGAAAA
This sequence comes from Gracilinanus agilis, assembly GCF_016433145.1. NCBI lineage: Eukaryota > Metazoa > Chordata > Mammalia > Didelphimorphia > Didelphidae > Gracilinanus > Gracilinanus agilis. Next base: position 516,989,061 of record NC_058132.1, read on the forward strand.
GGTAAAGAGCTAGAGCAAAATCTATGCTTCAGCTAAAGGTAAAAAACAAACAAACAAACAAAAAACCCAACAGGGATAGTAATTATGCTCTAAGACAAAGTAAAAGTATAAATAAAAATATAATTTGACTTAATAAAAAGAGAAAAGGAATGAAATTACATATTGATAAAAGGGACCATGGATGATGAAAGAATATCAATATGCATATATGTATCAAATAGCATAACATCCAAATTCCTAAATAAGAACTTGCATTAGTTGAAGAGGAAATAGACAAAACTATAGAAGTAAGAGAAATTTACCTTCCTCTCTCATAATCAGAAAAATCAAACAAAAAAAAAACAAGAAAAAATTAAGGAGATGAAGGGAATTTTAGAGACCTTAGACTTAGACCTCTGGAGAAAAGTAAATGGAAATAGAAAGGAATATACCTTCTTTTTTTAGGACTATATGACGCCTTCACAAAAACTGATCATATAATAAGACAGAAAACCTCACAACCAAAAGTAGAAAAGCAGAAATATTTAATGAATCCTTTCCAAATTATAATGCTATCAAAATTAAGCTATTTAAAGGGCCAGAGAGCAAAATACTTACAAATTAATTGGAAACTAAAAGGACACTCAAATAAAAACTTGGGTGGTATGAAAACAATAGCTGATAGGCTGACTTTTTATAGGTCAAGAAGAAACAAAACAAAAAAAATACTCCAGGACAATATAGTCCAGTAGTGAGAACAATTGGTCCAAAATAATAAAAACTATAAACATTTATAAAATGCTTACTATATACAGAATATAAAAATGGCTTTATTCTTCCCATTTTATAGATAAGAAAACTGAAACAATCAGAAATTTAATGATGTGCCTTGAGTCACACCACTAATAAATATCTAATGCTTGATTTGAACTGGAGTGCTCCTGAATTCAGTCATCATCCATTGCTGTGTCACCTAGATGCACATGTAGTTAGACAATGATTCAAGACTGTCTACTATTAATGAACTGTGCAACCTACCCAAAGATACAAGGTTCCTGGAATTTCATTTTTCTCATTTCCAATATGATGTGTGTAATAGATGTTTTTAAACATAATTATTTATTCATTTTTAACTTTTAAAAAACTTTTGATTGAAAAATCATCTCCCTTATTACCTCCACTTCCTGTTGAGACAGCAAGCAACATTATATTCATTACATATGGGAAATTAAGAAAAATATTTACACAAAAAAGAAACAGCAAAAAATATATATTTAAATTTTCACTTAGTTTCTTGGTTTTCTATGGGTAGTTGGATAGTAATTTTCCGTTATTATTCTCTTGGAATGGTGTTGTATCATAAAATTGATTAGAGTAGCTGACAAAGTCCCCAGTTCTGTGTTGCTCCCCTGCTCCATTCCAGGCTTTTAGAATGTTCATCTCCTGCCACCTGCTTAGCAAATTTTCTGTATCTATACTTAAAAAATGCTGTTTCTTTATCACATGTCACTTCCAGTGAGAAATGTATAACTTTCATTTTTCCACTGTTCCATTAAGTTTTAGTTCTGAAATATTGGAATTATTTTTAATATTTCTGTAATTCTAAAATGTAGAGATCTTGCTCTAATAGCTTCATTTAATGTATTAGCTGTGCTGGTTGAGCATAAAGTCTGGAAGCCTCCTATCACCACCACCTCTTGATAAAAAGGGTCCAGATACCAACTCTAAATAATCTGTCCCTCTTTTCTAATTAAAAAAAAAACAACTTACCTAATATTTGGAGGATCATTACTAACAAAGGTAGGTTCTCAGTACAACTCTTCTGATGCCATTGGCCCTTTCTCTTTTTCATATTATTTCTACTTATAATGGCAAAATATTATAATTTATATAACAAAGTGTAACTAACAGTTCATAATTTATATAGTTGTTTTCCTATGTGTTTTAATGTAATTTTATATGTAACTGGTGAGAAGTTTAATCTTTTCTCTCAATTTTCCATCATAATTGCAGAATGAAGAGGTCCCTGTGAGTGATCTAACAATAACAAGTATTTGAATAACTGAAGTAAAAGAGAGATGTGGGCCTGAAATCACTGGATGACTGTTAAATATCCACTAAGTGGGTGATAAGTTCTGTCATCAAAGGCTCATAGTGTCATGCATCTAGGTAAGAGAGAGTAAATAAAATAGCCCACACCCACTAAGGGAAGATTTTTATTAAAAATTCATTTTAAAGTCACAATTATATCTGAAAGTCACTATATATGTAAGTTTAGTTCCAAAAATGACAATTTTCAGTAAAATGTTCTTGATAATTAGTATCAATTTCTTGTGGTGAGATAACTGTCTTTAAATCATCTTCTGTTCAGTAAAAATTATCTAAGGAAATTATTTGCATATGTTCAGGTTTCTCTCCTGAAATGCTATTATGATATTTGATCAAAACATAGAGAAGATTCAAGTTTATTTATTTATTTTTTAAGTTTTGGAAGTAGATCCAAAGCTCTGACAAGGTCTACAATGTTGATAAAAGCCTAGTGATATATATCCTTTATCTGAGGATCTACTTGCCTAAGTTTTATCAGGCTCCTTACCAGGTTAGCCATAGGGTTTTTAGCCTTAGATATTAAAATATCATCTACAAAGTTGGAATGGTTTAATCTGGAACAGTAGGCAAAGTGATAACACTTGAAAAATAAGTACCCATATGGGAAGCGGAAGGGAGGAGGAGAGGGAAAGAACATGAATCATGTAACCATGGAAAAATATTCTAAATTAATTAATTAAATGAATAAAATTTTATAAATAAGTACCCAAAGACTTGGTAACGGGTCAGGTTTATATAGAGTCATAGTTTCAACATTTTTTCCATTGCATTGCTCAGTCACACTTAAGTGGGATTCAGTATAAAGTTCATTGAATTTTTATTTAGAGGAGTCAATGGACATTGTTCCAAATACTTCTTCTGCCACTCTGGGCAAATAGTTTCATCTCATTTAATTTCAAATTCCCATTGATAAAATGTAAGGTATGAACGTGATGACCACTATAATCCTGAATATGATTTTAGTGAATAAAGGGTCTTTTTTTTCCATTTAAGAACACAGCTTTAGAAGAGAAGGGGTAATGACAACACACTGTTCACATAAAATTAAGAAAGATTCATCTTTATGACTAGATAAAGTATCAGTATCATGTTATCAATTTTACTATTATAAAATCTTCAGAGGATAACAATTATTAGATTTTTTGTCTTAAAAATTCTTTGATATGATCAAGTCAAAAGGACACAAACATCACCATGTCTATGAAGATACTCAAGATTAAATGTCAGTAATTATTCCTCATGCTCTATTAAATGTGCTTTATTTACAAACCAATTTATGTTAAATGATTTGCATTCATATTCTAATGTGGATATTCTAATCAAGTAATTATAAATAATCATTATAGCTTAGCTAGCCCAAAATAGATACCTTATTCTTGTATGATTTTCCTTAGTCATTTTATTTAAACCTCAGTAATATTTAAGCTATTTAAAATGTTCTTTTACAACATGTTTTGAAAGTTCATGACTATTGATTTAGAAGGATTTTTTTTAATTGGAAGGTGTTGGTTAATAGAAAGCAAGGTGCATCAATGGTTATAGCTAGTGTATCTAAAATTTACAAGTAATGTCACCAGTTCTGACCAGCTTCTCTCACTTCCTTCTGCATTATATATATATATATACTGGAATGCCTTGAGAGGGATCCATGATATTCCAGGAACAGATAGTTTGTTCACTACAATCAGAGTCTTAGGTAATGTTCCAGAAGAAAACTCATTCACTGAAACACAAAGGCAGTCTTAACCAAATCAATTAATATTATTAAGCAAAACTCCTTGTGGTCTCAGAATCAGATCTACCACATGCTTTTTTATCACTTCTTTTCATGTACAGAGACACTATTCTGCATTAGGCAGCTAAAATAGGAAACAGTCAATCAAAGTTACCAATATTGGGAATTACTAAACTTGGATAATAAAGTATCAGTTTTATTGCTTCTGAACAAAAGGGATAGATAATCAATAGCAATAGCCATGTGGAAAATTTTTCTGGACCTTCTACACCGAGGAGTCTTTGCAAAGCCACTAAATAGCCAGCATTTTTGAAGTTTCTGAGTTGGCAAAAATGAAATTAGTACTTGGAAGAGGAAATGGACATAGATATGTTCCTATTTCCATTTACATCTACTTAAATTAGTGGCCAGAAGTCTTTAATGTGTCCTCTGATCAAGTAATACATGAGTAAAAATTCAGATGTGTAATAATAAACAGACCCAGTAATTAATGTTATGATAGAAGGGGAGAGAGAGTCTATGAGATGAGACTCTCTTTCAGCTTTCCCCTCAAGATGAATATACTCTGGGAGACTTTGAGGGAGTGTCACCCTGAAATTAGGTGACCTAGATAGTCATGCCACCCCACAGGTGTTGGAGATGAAGCTTCCCTATAAGAAGAGTTATGTGGTACCCCAATTGTATTCTGAATGAGGGCAAGGTTCACACAAGCCTCCCCCAAGATCAGTCAACTTCACAGCAGGTGGTCTGACTTCAAGATGGAGGCAGCTAGACCAAGCTGTGGTTTCCCTCCCCCTACCTTGTTGTTCCTCAGCATTCTGAAACACTATCTGACTAATGAATGGCTTTCATTATTCAAGATTCAAGGATTGTGGAAAGGGATGAAGGGCAGATCGATTTTGGGGTGCCCTCCTCTCTATTTCTATGGAGTTCATCACTTGTTTGGGAACCTTTGGGGTTCCCACTCCCAAGCTTCTCCCCTCTCCTCTTTTCCTTCTGTTTCTATTTCTATTTCTATTTCTATCATTTCTGTAATTATAAGTTAGACCAGAAAGGGTCTCTTAGCAAAGTTAGGTAATGGGGGAAGGAAAGTAAGAGATAGCTCCCAAAATGGAGTCCAAAAATTTAGCTTACTCTATGGTTGAAGTCTTGCTGGGTGAGATGCAATGGAATCTTTGACTAGGGAATCAGGGTTTCAATGTCCAAAGAAAGATCCTCAGGAAGCGTTCAGGACTGGATGTGATCTGGGATGTCCTCCTCCTCTTTCTCCCTCCTCCAGGAGAACTTCCCCTGGCAGACCTTCTCCTCCTTCCTCCTCCAGAGAATCTCCCAGAATTCTCTCTGGTCTCAACTGTCACCAACTCTCAGCCACTCCTTCTCTGGCTCCTTTTTGTCCCATCCCCCTTGCACAAATCCTATCCTTACACATGGGAGATATAATATCTTTACTGTGAATAAGATTCTTCTCTTCATTTCAAAGACATTAATAAATAAATTGAATAAACTTAAAACCTGACAGTCTTTTGAACTGGTCATTCTGAGTGATAAACTTGAAATTATTTTTAAAAATGGTATTTTATCACCTATGAAGGTATTAGGTATTATAAAATAGAGTATATGTTCTTTGCCTTTGAGAAGATTACAATTTCCTAAATTATTTTCTTTCTTTCCCTTCTTCCTTTCTCTCCTTCATTTCCTCTCTAACTGTTGTACAACTTATAGACATGGAGTAAGGGACTTTTTCTACAAGGAACCATTATCTTTCAGGAAAAAAAAAGTTGATAGTCTTCAACAAGTGCTTCTTTCCCTCTCTTTCCCCTTTTTTTTCCTTTCTCCCTCTCCATGTCTCCACTCTTTCACCTTTTTGTTGGAATTATCCCTTGCATTTCATTACAAATAATATTTTTTGTTCATATAGATGAACTTAATGTAGCAGCAACACATATAATCTATTATCTCTGCCTGCTTTAGTAAGTTAACTGGACATTTGCAATAATGATACTATATTTAGATTTGAAAATGCCCTTCATTAAAATATTGCATAGCCTTTATTTGATTATGATAAAATGAAGGTGAACAAGTGAAAAACATCTGACTCCTTTTAGCACTTGAAAAATATGTACATCATGCCATGAGGCTTATACATAAGATATGTAAAGAAAAAAAATCTCAGGGACAACTGAGCATCCTGGACATGGTTGGAGGTTTCTAACAGCTGTGTGCAAATCATTACACATCAATGGCCATGGGGAAACATTGTCAACATCTGGAGTTTTTATTAAACAAATACCAACATCTACCATTTGATTGCTTTTTCCCAAAGCAGAGATTAAATAATGTTCCATCAGACACCGGCTGCATGGGATTCATCAGTGTAAGCTGTCCTCTCCATCAAGAATAAAGTAGCATCCTCCCTGCTCTTCTTCAGTAGGAAAAACTTGTCAGTGTTTGAATGATTAAAAATAGGAAAGAAAGGGGGCAGCTGGGTAGCTCAGTGGAGTGAGAGTCAGGCCTAGAGACAGGAGGTCCTAGGTTCAAACCCGGCCTCAGCCACTTCCCAGCTGTGTGACCCTGGGCAAGTCACTTGACCCCCATTGCCCACCCTTACCAATCTTCCACCTATGAGACAATACACCCAAGTACAAGGGTAAAAAAATAGGAAAGAAAGAAAAGAATTCTGATTGCTATAGAAAAAAATCTTCATGTTTAATATTAGAAAATTTGAGAAATGCAATTATCTCAACATGAAATGGCCTTCTCTTTCACTGTATTTTCAAAATGTAACATCACTGGTATTAGAATATTAACATGTTTAAGGAGATGCTTCATACACAGCAGGTACTGTCATAGATTGTAATATTTTTCCAGAGAAAAAAGCTGTATAAATCTTCTAAAACAAATATTATCAGATTCAGAGTGGAAAGGAGACCATGATTTACATAAACATTTGCACATAACTGAAAGAGTTATTTGTCAGGAAAGTGACTATCTGTTTGACTGGCTTTTAATAGAGGCTTACCCAGCTTATTATTTTGCTAATACTAAATGATATAAAGTCTACACATATTTCATATGTGAAATGTTTATTGTGCCTTCCTCTAAAATATTTCCATTTTCCCCTGTGTTTGGAAGAGGGTGAAAATCAGAATGTGTGTCAGGAACATAAACTATCAGAGATAAAAGAAACCTCAGAGTTAACTATTTCAACTAGTATCTCAAAAAGAAACCCATTCCAATATTCATGAAATGAAATGACCAGTCTACTTCTACTCGAAGATTTCTAATGAGAGAGAAACTACCATATCCCAAGTCAGACCATTTGTTTTATATTTTAATAGATCTCATTATTAGGGTTCAAATTGCTGCTTTATAATTTCTACACAGTCCTTCCAATGTTCCGCCCTTTGGATCCAAACAGAACAAGGCTAAACCCTCTCCCATATAATAGTTCTTCAATATACTTGAAGATAGCTATCAAGTCCTCTTAAGTTCTTTTATCCACAACAGAGACTTCTAATTCTTTCAACCAATATTGTATCAAGTGTTCATCCTATCACCAAAATTAAAATTTTTCTCCTCTGCATTTCTTAACTAAAACTAAATACACAAAAAATAAAAATATGGTGAAATTTCCTTTTTGCTATAAATATGAAGTATTTTAAAAGATTCATTTCTTTAATCTATACATTTTTTAAAACACTTACCTTCCATCTTAGAATTAAAACTGTTGATTGGTTCAAAGTCAAAGAATGATAAGGGCAAGGCAGTGCAGGTCAAATGAGTTATCCGTAGTCACACAGTTAAGAAATGTCTGAGGTCAGATTTGAAAGTAAAGCCTCTGATCTCTGGGTCTGGCTCTCCATCCACTGAGCTACCTAGAAGCCTCATAACTTATTTCAAATTTTTTCTTTTTCTTTTTTTTATTTTAAACCCTTAACTTCTGTGTATTGACGTATAGGTGGAAGAGTGGTAAGGGTAGGCAATGGGGGTCAAGTGACTTGCCCAGGATCTCACAGCTGGGAAGTGTCTGAGGCCGGATTTGAACCTAGGACCTCCCATCTCTAGGCCTGGCTCTCAATCCACTGAGCAACCCAGCTGCCCCTAACTTATTTCTTATAGACAAACTAACCCCTTCATTACAGTCTCTCTTTTTCCTTTTCACAGTAGCAGGTCAGGAGAGTCAATGATATATACAAAATAGGTAGAATGACTGGTAGAGGGAAAACCATATTATTTTGGAAGAGGTTAAAGTTGAGACAAGACTGGGGAGAATGAAGCACCAATTATATTATATTGACAATACAGCAATCAATTCTAATGTTATATCAGTTATTGGAGAAGTTCTGGTCAGTATAGAACTCAGAGGTCCTACAATAACTAGAAAGCCTTTATTACCACCAATTGTGTAAATAATAAACAACTATAATTCTTTTCTGTTCAATTTCTGATCCCTGTCACTAATGCTATATTTTACCAAGTTACTTTGTAAAACACATATATCCTTTATACATCTTAACCATATCAATAGCCTTTTACTTCTTGAATGAAGCTTATCTTAGACTCAATGAACCCTAGGGATTGTAAGAATCAGCAGAAGTATTTGCCATGGTTTTGTATCATGCCTCCAAACATAACTTACAAATTAGGTATTCAATCACTATTAGAAGAAGAGAAGATTCCAAAGTCTTTCTTAGTTATGTGTTTCATTGCCTTATTACATTTTAAACAAAGCATTGTCATGCCATGGCATAAGAATTTTAAATCTAGAGCAGAAATATAAAGGCTGAGAATTGAATGAAATATTTTTTCAAGACCTATTCTGTTTGCAATCTCTGTTTTGCCTTTCTATATAGGCTGAAGACTTGCTTATATTTATAATAGGTCAATAATACTGTTTTTCTATTAATTTTCCTTCCATCTGTGTTGCCAGTTATTATGAAAAAAGGGTAGAGACTTTCATCTGGCAAAGCAAAGATAATGCTGCCCAAGTGATATGCCACTTCACAAAGTGAACCTGAGATGGTTTCCATATATTTCTGAAAGGTTTATATTCCCATTTATATAAAAAATATAAGAGTAAGTTTTGGTAAGGCTTCAAAATAGTCATTTACATAGTCCATATAAATATTTATCATGGATGAGTAGTACAACACAATGAGTTCATCAATTTCTCTTTGTAAACTTTTTTAAATGTATTTATAAAGTTCACATCCTTATATTGATAGAGTTATCTAAGAAAATTTGAGATTCATCTCTTGGTGCAAAAGGAGGTCATTGACTCATATATGTACTTCAAATTTGTCTGAGTATTTAGTGAAATAGAAAAATTAAAACATTTGGGTATTTGCATTACTCTTTCATTAGCATACTTCTGGATGTTGCATTGTATAGGAGCCAAAGATTAGAAGCGGTTCGATAGCATAAATGGAAACACTGTGGTTCAAGCCCGAAATGAATCTTCAACTATCATACATCTAATGTTCCAATCATTTGTATAAATTCCATTTTCCATCTTTTGGGGATTTTAGAATGTTAAATCATGTTAAGAATATTGCTGCATTGATTTTCTATTCTCTAATAGGAAATAATGATGCAGGACCAGAAAATATTTAAAGCATGTTGTTTCTGTCTGATTATTTAAAAAATGTTTAATAATTGAGAGATTTCTAAAAACATCTCCCTCTGCTCCTCACTCCCCTGCTACATATCAGAAAAGTTAAAAAAAATTAAAAATACACAAAAAAGTGACAAAAAATAATTTCTTACATTGACTGTATGTAAAACTATATTTAAGGTTTTTAAGTGAGGTGGATATCAAGATGACAGAGTATAGGCAACAGAAAGTTGAAACTTTCAAAATTACCATGCAACAACTTTAAAATAGCTCCTCAAAACGAATTCTAGATTAGTAGAACAAAAAGGATGGGGTGACATTTTTTCCTGTCCTAGACAACTTAGGAAATCAAGAGGAGAGGTCTGTGACACTAGAGTGAAAGTTGGCCCAGGGTCTTCTCCAGATCAACACCAGCAGGGGTACTTGAAGGTGGTTGTAACAGCAACAGCAGCAGAGGCAAAATCTTTGAGGGTTTCAACACATAGCTAGTTAGAGGGCAAAAAAGTGTTCAGGAAAGATTACAGGGGAATTGTTGCTAGCACTGGACAAATGAAGTAATGATTAGCAACTCTCTTTCTGGGTCACAGTTCCAGGTCAGATAGCTCCTGTGATCTGTCACAAGGAAGGATCCCTGGTGACAGTAACAGGCAGGTAAGGAGCACTAATAAATTGATGCTACAGGAAAACAGGGAACTTGATCAAAGTTCCAGACCAAGAATTGTGCTCCCATGCTCCCATTTGCAGTTGGAAAGGATCAGGGCCCTGCATGGGTAAATACCAGACCACACTAATAAAAACTTTTAAAGAACTGGAGAAATGTTAATTGCTCATGGGTAGGCTTAGCCAATATAATAAAAATCACAATCCTACCTAAGTTAATTTGCTTATTAAGTGCCATAACAATTACATTTCCAAAGAATGATTTTACAAAGCTAGGAAAAAAAATTAACAGAACTCATCTGGAGGAACAAAAGGTCAAGAATACCAACGGACTTAATTTTTTAAAATGGAATAGTAGACAATCTAGCAGTTTCATATTTCAAAATTTATTACAAAGCCATAATCATGAAAATAATCTAGTATGGTTAAGAAATAAAGTGGTGGATCAGTGGAATACATTAGACATGCAATACACAGTAATAAATGACTATGCTAATCTAATACTTGATAAAGCTGAAGATCAAAGTTTTATGGGTAAGAATTCATCTTTTGGAAGAATAAACTTACTGGGAAAAGTGGAAAGTTTGAAAAAATAACACTAAGAATAGTCAAATACTTCACACTGTATGTAATAGTCAAGTCAAAATGGATAAATAATTTAAATAGAAATATAAGAAAATTAGGGATGTATGGGAAATGTACCTGTCAGATCTATGAACAAAAGAAGGATTTATAAACAAAGAAGCTATAGACAATATTACAAGGAGCAAAATGGATAATTTTGACTATATAAAATGAAAAAAGAAGGACAAATCAAATGAAGGCAACCAAATTTAGAAGGAAAATAGGAAACAGAAAAAAATTATAGAAAACTTATTTGATAAAGGATTTACGTCTCAAGTATATAGGGAAAAAACAAAGTTTAAAAAATACAGGTCCTATGTGGCAACTAGATGTCTCAATAGAGAGAAAGTTAGACCTAGAGATGGAAGGTCTGGGGTTCAAATCTGGCCTTAGACACTTCTTAGCTGTGTCACTTTGTACATTTCACCTATCCACCAATCCCTATCCCTTATCACTTTTCTGCCTTGAAAAAATAACACAGAATGTTGATTTTAAGACAGAAGGTGAGGACTTAAAATCATGTAAGCCATTTCACAATCAATAAATGATCGAATCATATTAACAGGCAATTTTCAGAAAAAGACAAAATTATCAATAATCACATATAAAAATGTTATAAAATCATTATTTATTAAAGAAATGAAAAGTGAAACAACTCTGAGATACCAACTCAAACCTATTAGATTGAGTAACAAGACAGGAAAATAAAATGACAAATGCTGAAAGGGATGGTGAAAAATTGGGTCACTGATGTACTTTTGGTGGAGTTGTGGACAAGTATATTCATTCTGGGAAACAATTTGGAACTATACTCAAAGGGCTAGGTATAAAAATGAGCCTTCCCTTTGATCCAGCAATACCACTAATAGGTCTATATATTCAAAATATCAAAGAAAAGGGGAAATGATTTATTTTTTAAAAATATTTATGTCAACTATTTTTGTGGCAGCAAAGATTTGTAAATTAATGTGACATTCACTAAGTTGGGGAATGACTGAAGAAGTTTTGGTATATGATATGATGGAATGCTATTGTTCTAGAAGAGATGACAAATAGGATGGTTTCAGAAAAAAAAACAATTTGGAAGTTTTATATGAACCCATACATAGTGAAGGGACTAGAACCAAACCAGAAGAACATTTGCACAAAAACATCAATATTGTAAAGATGTTCAACTGTTAAAGACTTAGCCACTCTGATAAAAACAATGATATAAGACAATTCCACAGGACACATGATGAAAAATTCTATCCATCTCCAGAAAGATATATGATGAACTCTGAGTGCAGATTAAAGCTTAGTTTTTAAAATATATTTTGATGCTTCTGTGTGTGATTTCTTTTGCAATTTGGCTAATAAAGAAATGTTTTGCATAACTTCACATGTATAATTGATATATTGCTTTCTTGCTCCATGAATGAGGGAGAGATGGAAGGAAGAGATAGAATGTAGAACTCAACTTTAAAGTGAATATTTAAAAAATTCAAGCAATGATGAATTACTAGGGGGAGGTGGAGCAGGGAAGCAGGAGCCTTTGGAGTCTTCATACAACTGATCATGAGAAAATGTTTAGAAAGGGCAGAAATCAAAATCAGATAAGTAAAAGGGCTTTTCCACTGGAAGCAGCCATAATGGTAGGCAGTGTTTGAGGATTCCCACTCTATAAGGGGGCAAAAAAGCACATATCAAAGTGCAAGTTCATCACCCTTCACCCACACCACCTACCACACTAGAGTCAGAGTGAGGGCCAGCCAATCTCTAAATTCTTAGGGGCTGGCTGAAAGCACTTATTGCTGAGGGCAGTGAAAGTCCTTGGCAGCAAGATTGATACCTGAGGCTGAGGCGCATGGACCCTGGGCAGCAGAATGCAGACCCTAAGCAGAAACAAGTTTGGACATACCTGAAGCAGCAGGGGCTGAAAAGATATCCTCAGAGCAAAACACTTTCGAGCATGCTTCACAAAGAACATTACATTACCTTCCCTTACGCAGGCTTCTGACTGAAAAGGGAAGGTATTACCAAGGCAAAATCCTGTGAGATAGAAGCTAAGAAAGCAATGAACATGGAGGAACCAATTCACTAGTGGTAAAAGGAATAAGTAGCAACAAAAACAAACAAAAAACAAAAAAAATAACTCTTGACTCTGTATAATTTCTATGGAGAAAAAGAGCAAAATGCATAAGCAAAACAGAGAGTGACAAAGACATGCAAACTTAAAAAAATAAAATACTTTCTATTTCTATTATTTTAAGACTCAAAAGTTCTTAAAGAACTCAAAAAAGAGTTCAACAACTAAGTAAGAAAGATAGAAGAATAATAGGAAGAAAGGTGGGAAAAATAAATAAAAGTAATACAAGAAGAAAAGAACAATTTAAAAAACAAAATTGCCCATATGGAAAAAGAGGTACAAAAATCAAATGAAGTAATATGCAAATTGAAGACCAGAACTGATCTGCTGAACACAATGAAAAGCAGGAAAGACCAAACCAAAAAGGACAATCAAAAGATCATAACTGAAAATCACTCTTTAAAGACTAGAACTGGGTAAGTAGAAGTCAGTGATATCACAAGAGAGTAAGAATTAATAAAGCAAAATCAAAAGCATGAAAAAATAGAAGGAAACATGAAATTTCTAATTGAAAAGACAAGTGACCTGGAAAACAGATCCAGGAAAGAAAATTTAAGAGTCATTGGTCTACCTGAAAGCCTAGGGAAAAAATGAAAGCCTTGATATTATATTACAAGAAATTTTCAAAGAAAACTGCCCTGATATTCTTGAATAAGAGGATAAAATACACATTGAAAGAATCCATAGATTACCTCCTACATTAAATCCCCAAAACATAACCCAGAGAAATGTTATAGCCAAATTCAAGTGCTTCCACGCCAAGGAGAAAATATTTCAACAGTCAAAAAGAGACAATACAGATATCAAGGAGACCTTGTCAGGATTACACAGGATCTGGCAGCCTTCTCCATACTAAAGGACAACAAGACTTGGAATATAATATTCAGATAGGCAAGATAATTGGGTCTACAGCCAAGAATCAGCTATCCATCAAAACTATATATATATGTACATATAAATTTTTTTTCCAGGGAAAGTATGGGCATTTAGCAAAATAGAAGATTTACAAGCATTCCTAAACAAAAGACCAGAACTAAATGGAAATTTTGATGTTCAAATACAAATTACAAGAGAACCATAAAAAACGTAAATAAGAATGAGTGGGGAAAGTTTTATAGGGCTTCAGTAAGTTCAAATTGATTATATTCATATATTGAAAAATATCTGTTAACTCTTTTTTTAAAAACTCTTACTTTACATCTTGGAATCAATACTGTGTATTGGCTCCAAGGCAGAAGAGTGGTAAGGGCTAGGCAATGGGGCTTAAGTGACTTGCCCAGGGTCACACAGCTGGGATGTGTCTGAGGCCAGATTTGAACCTCAGATCTCCCATCTCTAGGCGTGGCTCTCAATCCACTGAGCTACCCAATTGCCCTCATGTTAACTATTAAAAATTGTTGTCCTTTAATATGGAGGAGGTCACCATATCCTGTGTAATCCTGACTAGGTCTCCTTGATAAGAGTGATAGTTTTGTTTCCTCATTAGCCACTTTTATTCCTTCAATTAAATGTTAACAGAAGATTTAATAGAATGCTTACATAATCCCATGTCAGAAAAAAAAAATTGAACATGCCATCAAAGAACTCCCTAAGAAAAAAATCATCAGGGCCAGATGGATTCACAAGTGAATCCTATCAAACATTTAATGATTAATTAATACCAGTACTCCACAAACTATTTGACAAAATAGGCAAAGAAGGAGTCTTACCAAATTCTTTTTATGACACAAATGTGGTACTTATTCCCAAGCCAGGAAGACCAAAAACAGAGAAGGAAAGCTATAGACCAATACCCTTAATGAACATAGATGCAAAAATATTAAATAAATACTAGCCTAATAGCTTCAGCAAGTTATCAAAAGGATTGCCCTCTTTGATCAGGTGGGATTTATACCAGGAATGCAAAAATGGTTTAATTTTAGGAAAAACATCCATATAATTGACCATATCAACAATGAAAATAATAGAAATCACATGATTATGTCAATAGATGCCGAAAAAAGCCTTTGACAAAATACAACACCCACTCATTGAAAATATTAGAAAGTAAAAGGAATAGAAGGACCTTTCCTTAAAATAATGAACAGTATTTATTTAAAACCATAAGCAAGTATTATCTGCAATGGGAATAATTTAGATGCCTTCCCAATGAGATAAGGAGTGAAGCAGGGATGCCCATTATCACCACTACTATTTAATATTTTACTAGAAATCCTAGGGGGTAGCAATTAGAGAAGAAATAAAAATTGAAGGAATACAAGTGGGCAATGAGGAAACTAAACTATCACACTTTAAAAGAATGCATACCGTTTGAATGCCAGATTTATACCACATAGAGATAATGGGGAAAATATTGGTACAAAAATATTCATAGCCACACTGTTTGTGGTTTCAAAGAACTGGAAAATGAGGGGTTGTCCCTTGATTGGGGAATGGCTGAACAAATTGTGGTATGTGATTGTGATGGTATACTATTGTGCTGTAAGTATTGTTGATCTGAAAGCTTTCATATGAATTGGGAGTACCTCAATGAACTGATGCAGAGTTAAATGAGAAGAACCAGAAGAACATTATACACAAAAGCTAAAACATTGTGGAAAAATCCAATGTAACGGACTTTGCTACTAGTATCAATGTAACAAGCCAGGACACCCCAAAGGGCTTATATAAAAGAATGCTATCAACATTGAGAGAAAGAACTATGGGAATAGAAATGGAAAAGCAAAACACATGACATCACTTATCATATGTATATATGGGTATGTGGTTTGAGATTTAGGCCTTTAAAAAATTGCTCTATAGCAAAAATTAATAATATGGAAATATGTATCAAGTGACAACATTTGTCTATCCCAGTAGAATTGCTCTTTGGCTCTGAGTAGGTGGAGGGAAGGGGGGAGGGAAAGGAAATGAATTATGTAAACATGGGAAAATATTTAAAAATAAATAAATATTTAAAAGGAATTACTAATAATATATATGTACGTTTATATACATATATAAGATAGATACATCAATAAATAGATTGATACATACATACATAAATACATATGTATCTACATAGATAAATACATAGATTACAGGGTTGTGTTTTCCTGGAAACAGGGATGCTTTTTCTAAGCTACTGTTTCTAAGCTGGTTCTGAGTAGTCTCCAATTCTTAAGTATTTCCAAATTGTTGTGATCCAAGGAGAAATATAGTTGTTACTTTGCTGAGCTCAACTCTTGGCTGTACCCAAAAAGGATCTCTACTCTCCTTAAACTGCAAATGTTAGCATTCCTTGGGGCTCTGGGAGTGTGACTGGGATCCCTGCTTTCCCATAGCTTTGTGTCCTAGTGATTCTCTCTGTTGTGAACAATGGTATTACAGTTTGCTTCTGCCAATTTCTAAAGTTGTCTTAGGTTGGAAAAATATCTCACCATGATCTTTTGTTAACTCTTCTTCTCCAGAATTCAATGTGAGGAAATCTTTTAAATTTGTTTATAGAGGAATATTGGGAAAGCTCAACAGTGTTGCTACCTGTATCTTGACTCTCCATCTAAATGCTCTAATTAACTTGATCTTGCTTTAAGTATGTCACCTTTACCTAAAATGAGTGAGGAAACATTTTGTTTTATTTGATTTTGTTTTCCATATCATGCTATTTCACAAAGGTGGAAATACAAAGAGGGAAAAGTGGTCAATTTTGTCCAATAACGAGAATATCCAATATTTTAAAAATCAAATATATCAGTTATTGAGTGTATGGGTCAAGTCAAACTGAAGTAGAAAAATCACCGACTGCTATTTGAGTTCAAGTCATTGCATTGTTGCTAATGTATTTGTGACCATGGAAAGTTTAAAAAACATTTTTGAACCTCAGCATCCTCATCTGAAAATGAATGAGTTAAAATATAGCTTCCAAAGATCTTTCCCCCCCACCATATTAAAGTTCTATTAGTATATACCTTGCTCTTTTTGATTCATTGAAGAGATTTACATTATATATTGTATATAATGTAAAAACATGTTATTTATACTAAAAATATGGGCATCATACATATTTGTATATATCTGTGGGTACACATATTTGTAAACATATATGTGCACATACATAGGGGATACTCTTGAGAGGGGGCAGATCTGCTGTAGAGTGCTGGACATCTAAAAGTCTAAAATACAGGAATTCAAATCCTTCATCTTTTACTTTGTGACTTTGGGATAGTCACGTAAAGTTTTGATCCTAGTTGGTGAAATGGATCAATATCTTTAGTAACTACCTCGCAAAATTGTGATAAAATATTTAATATCTTTTATATATCTGTAAAATGCATATGTTTGTGTATATATATATATACACATACATATATATATATATACATACATACACGCATTAGCTTGATTGATACTTTCTTCTGAATAAAAATATCTTTCTTTCTGTATAATCTATTGTTCTACAGATACACCCAGATAGAATTAGGCTTAGATATATAATTTAGAATAAAGCATCAAAAAACAAGTTAACAGATATTTCTTTCTTGTGTAAGAGAGTATTAGTGGAAGTAAATTAAACACAGAATCCTGGATTTGGAACCATACCATTTAACCTAAGCTATACTATGGGTGCTTTACATTATAGAGGTTTCAGAATCTCAACTTCCTGAAAGGGAACCCTACTAATTTACTGCATCATACTTAGAACCCAGTTCCTAGATTTCATTTGTTAGGATGGCTTCAGTATCAGTGCAAAGCTTATCTGTGCTAATTGCTCCTTTGCTTAGCAGATTCTGCCAGATTCGGTCAGTTTAATTCAGTAATTAATTTTCAGTTCTTTGTGAAAATTGGAATCTAAAATCTATAAACATTTATAGACTTTGATACTATATACTGTTGTTAATGTAAATACTCCAGAATTATATTGATAAGTAACATTTTTATCATGCATAACATGTGTATAAATACACATGTATATGTATATCATATATTATCTTAATTCTCAATATCCTATCTCCCCTCATCATTGATTAATCGTAGACATTTATTCGAATAATTTCAAAGTCATTGACTCCTGACAGATGATTTAAAATTTTGGAAATTTTACAAGTGAAACGATTTGTAGTGCCTTATAGTATTTTCTAATCAAGTAAAATTGAGGATGCTAGCTATATATTTTTAAATAATTTGTGGCCTTAATAAACATTCACTAATTTACCACTAGGAAAAGAAATGGAATGGACATGCATACTTGGTTTAAAGTACCAGAAACTCTGAAGACACTGAGAAGAAAAATACCAATCTTCATTTTTTTCTTAAATTATTCCCAGGTGTATAAAATGTTGTTTTTATGCAAAGGAACATGATCATGGAAACTTCATTCTTTTTCTATAAATTTATTTTCTAATTTTTATTTTAAGTTTTTATTACTTGTTTTTCTATCATTTCTGGAGCTTTTCCAAGGATTTATTTGGGGCTTGACATCCTTTCACATTTTCCTTTCTTCATGTTTTCTTTTTTGCAATGGTGTCCTTTTCTGAGTTTATATTTTAGTTAAGTTTCTTGTTGAGATTGTCTTTTCTGTGTCAGACCTTTTCTCTGTCTTTTTCTCATTTTGAGGTTACATTTTCTCTTGATTTTGTTTATAACTTTAAGCTTAGCTCAGTTCCTGAGGTGGAGGAACTACTGTCTCATACTTATACTGTGCTTGGGATCAACTTAGCTGTCCAGATCAGTTCAACTGGATGGAGTTGGATTCTGTCCAATCAAGCTGAGGCTGATCCTGGTTGGGCTGAGTTCCTCCCACAGCTGCCTGTTCTGGCTTGTGCCCTCTCTTCTGTTCCAGCTGGATTATACATAGCTGTTTTCCTCCCAATGTTGCTTGTTTTGTATTTTATTAGTTTTCACTCTTACCCTCCTGAGCCTTGACAAGGTCAGCTGTCCTCTTTCTCCTGCTGAGTCTGAGTCCTACTAAACTTGTGCACTGATCCTTCCTCAGACCCCAGTTAGATGAGCCCTTGTTTTGTTTTGTTTTGTTTTGTTTTGTTTTTAACATTGTTCTGGGCCCAAGCACTGCTACATCCTTACTTCAGTTGGTTCTGCTGCTCCATTATTAATTTTAAGACATTTCTGTTATTCTTTGGTCATTTGGTGGATGACAGACTTCAAGTCATTCTTACTTTGAGTTTTTGGCCTAATCTCCCACTGCAACTGTCATTGCCATGGTTGCTATGACTGACTCTGAGGCCACTGCTATGGACATTGTTCCATGCTATAAGGGGGTGAAACAGCTCTCACTAAAATGCAAGCTGAGCAACCCCCACCCCCACCTCACATCACATACAGTGCCAAAGCCAGCACACAAGAGCTAGAGCAAGCTCAGGGCACCCATTAAATTCTTGGCAGCTACCTGGGGTCACCAGGGCCTGCTCCTCAGAGCAGCAAGACTTAAGACCCCAAGAGGCAAAAGAATGGGCTGAATTTAAACACAGACCCTGAGCATGGGTGCAAGTGCAGGCTCTTATGTCCATGGATCCTGAGCCCAGGAGCGGACTTGGATATTGAGCACAGGCGAGGACCTTGAGTGGGGACCCAGAGAAGAGGGGTTCACGACTGTGGAAACAGAACCCTGAGATTGTTACAGGATCCTCAGACAGAGAGACAAGCAAGGGGACCACCAGGAGTCTTGACCCTGAGAACAACTAGACCTGAGATTTCAGGAACCTAAAAAGCACAGAAAAAGCCTGAGTGTGAGGATAAATCTGAGAGGGCACAGGGCTAACAATGGCAAGCCAGACACAAGAACCCCAAAAGAGTAAGATCATCAAGAAGAAATCTGTAACACTTGACAACTTTTACACAGAGAAAATCCAGACAACAGAGCAAACAGCAGAAGAGAACAAATAATCATATACAAACCTTCCTAAAATAATGAAAACTGGTCACAAGACATTGAAGAGTTGAAATCCGAAATGATGAGAAAGATGGAAGAGATCTGGCAAGAAAATAACAGTTTAAAAGGCAGAATTTCATAATTGGAAAGTGAGGCAAGTCAATTGAAGACCAGAAATGACCAGATTGAAAAGGAAAACCAAAAGAATATAGCTGAAAACAAAAAGATTATAACTGAAAACCAGTCCCTGAGGGCTAGAATTGAGCAATTAGAAGCTAATAATCTCTCAAGACAGCAAGAACAAATAAAACGAAGTCAAAAGACTGATAAAATAGAAGAAACATGAAATATCTCACTGAAAAATTGACAGATCAAGAAAACAGGGCTGGAAGAGACAATTTGAGAATCATTGGTCTTCCTGAAAAAGCAGAAATTAATAAAAATCTGGACTCCATACTAAAAAATAGTAAAATTGCCCTGAAGTTCTAAAACAAGAGGGCATTATAGACATTGAAAGGATCCATAGATCACCCTCTACACTGCACCCTGAAATGACAACCCCCAGGAATATAATAGTCAAATTCAAGAGCTTCTAAGTAAAAGAAAAAAATTTTACAAGTAGCCAGAAAGAGACAATTCAAATATCAAGGAGCACCAATCAAGGTCACACAGGATCTGGCAGCCTCCTCCACATTAAAAGATCACAAAGCTTAGAATATGATATTCAGAAAGGCAAGAGAACTGAGTCTACAACCACTGATCACCTACCCATCAAAACTAACTATATACTTCCAGGGGAAAGTGTGGGCATTCAACAAGATAGAAGATTTCCAAGTATTTGCACATAAAAGATCAGGACTAAATGGAAAGTTTGATATCCAACCACAAAAATCAAGAGAAACATGAAAAGGTAAATAAGAAACAGGGGGAAAGAAAGAAAACTTTAATTTTTAAAATTTGCCTCTTTAAGGGCTTCAATAAGATCTAATTATTTGTATTCCTATGTGAGAAATGTTATGTATAATACTCTGTAGTGAACTCTATTCATTATTATAGTATTCACTATTATAGTAATTAGAAGAATTATTCATAGGGAGAGGTCGGAGTACTATATAGTCTAAAATGATATGGGGGTGGGAAAGAGGTGGGTCAAGGGGAGAGGACACCAAGAGAAACTTGAATGAAGAAGAAAAATAGGATAATCTATTACACACAAAGAGGTCATGGGAAGGGAAAGGGATGAATACTATTTTAAGAAGGAGAGGAAGTGAGCATTAAGAGGTAATATGTAAACCTTACTCTCAGTGTAATTAACTCTGAGAGGGAAGAGTAGCTATGTTATCCATTGGGATATAAAACTCTATCTAGGGGCAGCTGGGTAGCTCAGTGGATTGAGAGCCAGGCCTAGAGGCAGGAGGTCCTGAGTTCAGGTCCGGCCTCAGACATTCCCAGCTGTTTGACCCTGGGCAAGTCACTTGACCCCCATTGCCTACCCTTGCCACTCTTCCACCTATAAGTCAATACACTGAAGTAAAGGGTTTAAAATAAAAAACAAACAAACAAACAAACAAAAACTCTATCTAACCCTACTGAGAAAGTCAGAAGGGATAAAACCTAGAGGAGCAGAGGAGTGGGAAGGTCAAAAAAAGGAGGGGAAAAGAAAGGGGAGAATTCATTAGGCTTAAAAATTAAAGGAGGGGAACAATAAAGGAGGGGGTATAAAGGGAAGTTAATCAAGGGAGGGGACAAGGGTTACTGGCTTAAAGAAAACCACTGGTTTAAAAGGAAATAGTGTAAGAAGAACGGGAAGAATTAGGAGAGGATACCAAAACTTTGGGGAATACACAACTGATAATTGTAACTCTGAATGTGAATGGGATGAACTCGCACATAAAAAGGAAGCAAATAGCAGAGTGGATTAGAAACCAAAATCCTACCATATGTTGTCTACAAGAAACACATATGAGGTGGGTGGACATACACAGGTTTAAGGTAAAGGGCTTGAGCAAAATCTTTTGGGCTTCAAATGAGAAAAAGAAGGCTGGAGTGGCGATTATGATTTCTGACAGAGCCAAAGTAAAAATAAATATGATTTAAAAAGACAGGGAAGGTAATTAAATCCTGATTAAAGGCAGTATAGAAAATGAGGAAATAACAGTGCTCAATATGTATGCACCAAGTGGCATAGCATCAAAATTCATAAAGCAGAAACTGGCAGAGATCAAAAAGGAAATAGATAGTAAAACCATACTAGTGGGAGATCTAAATATTCCTCTTTCAGATCTAGATAAATCAAACCAAAAAATAAATAAGAAAGAGATAAGAGAGGTGAATGAAGTCCTAGAAAAAATTAGATTTAATAGATATTTGGAGAAAAAATGAGTAGGGACAAAAAGGAATACACCTTCTTTTCAGCTGCACATTGTACATTCACAAATATTGACCATGTAATAGGGCATAGAAATATTGCAAACAAATGAAAAAGAGGAGAAATAATAAATGTAACCTTCTCAGATCATAATGTAATAAAAATAATAATCAGTACGGGCACCTGGACAGGCAAATCAAAAACCAATTGGAAATTAAATAATATGATTCTCCAAAACCAGCTAGTCAAAGAAGAAATCATAGAAACAATCAACAATTTCACTGAAGAGAATAACAATGATGAGACATACTACCAAACTCTATGGGATGTAGATAAGGCAGTAATGAGGGGGAAATTTATATCCTGGAGTACATATATTAACAAATTAGGGAGGGCAGAGATTAATGAATTGGGCATGCAACTTAAACAATTAGAAAACAAGCAAATTAAAAATCCCCAGTTGAAAAGTAAATTAGAAATATTAAAAATCAAGGGAGAAATTAATAAAATTGAAAGTAAAAGAACAATTGAATTAATAAATAAGACTAGAAGCTGGTATTTTGAAAAAAACAGATAAAATAAAGTACTTGTCAATCTAATGAAAATAAGGAAAGAAGAAAACCATATTAACAGTATCAAAGATGAAAAGGGAGACCTCACCTCTAATGAAGGGGAAATTAAGGCAATCATTAAAAACTATTTTGCCCAATTATGTGACAATAAATATAGCAATCTAGAAGATATGAATGAATATTTACAAAAATACATAAATTGCCTAGATTAACAAAAGAAGAAATAGAATACCTATATAATCCCATATCAGAAAAAGTAATTGAACAAGCCATCAAAGAATTCCCTAAAAAAAATTTCCAGGGCCTAATGGATTCACAAGTGAATTCTATCAGACATTCAAAGCCTAACTAATACCAATACTATACAAATAATTTGATATAATAAGCACAGAAGGAGTCTTACCAAATTCCTTTTATGACACAAATATGGTACTGATTACAAAGCCAGGTAGATTAAAAACAGAGAAAGAAAACTACAGACCAATCTCCCTAATGAACATAGATGCAAAAATCTTAAATAGAATACTAGCAAAGAGACTCCAACAAGTAATTAAGAGGATCATCCACCATGATCAGGTGAGATTTATACCAGGAATGCAAAGATAGTTCAACATTAGGAAAACCATCCACATGATTGACCATATCAACAATCTAACAAACAAAAATCACATGATTATCTCAACATATGCTGAAAAAGTCTTTCACAAAATACAGCACCCATTCTTATTGAAAACCCTGGAAAGTATAGGAATAAAAGCACCTTTCCTAAAAATAATAAACAGTATATACCTAAATCCATAAACAAGCATCATATGCAATGGGGATAAATTAGAAGCCTTCCCAATAAGATCAGGTGTGAAACAAGGATGCCCACTATTACCTCTATTATTCAACATAGTACTAGAAACACTAGCAGTAGCAATTAGAGAAGAAAAAGAAATTGAAGGTATCAAAATAGGCATGGAGGAGACTAAGCTATCACTCTTTGCAGATATGATGGTCTACTTAAAAAATCCTAGGAAATCAACCAAAAAGCTAGTGGAAATAATCAACAACTTTAGCAAAGTTGCAGGATACAGAATAAATACACGTAAATCATTAGTATTTCTATATATTTCTAACACACGTTATCAAAAAAGAATAGTAAATAAGCTGAGTAGGTGGCTTTGAGGAAGGATAAAAGGGAGTAAGGGATTATAAGGTGATTGGAGGAGGAATGAAGGTATGGTTAGATATATAGGAGACAAAGGAAATAGGGTACGTAGAAGAGGCAGCTCAAACATGTTTATTCCCAGAAGCTTGAGAAAGAGGATACAGGGAGGAAACTAGGGCCAGTAAGAAACCTTTAGGCTTGGGTTTCTCTTGTTAGTTTCAAAGTCCCTTGAGGGAGGGGTTGAGAGGGCTCCTCCCTGCCAGTCAAACTGATGGCTGGAGGAAATCTTGAAGGTGGGTACTTCCTGTCAAGATGGATGCCCCAGTTGTCTCAAGAAATAAAGTAAAATGATTCTTTTCTTTTGGCCCTTTTCTTAATTTTCGACACAATGACTCACCACAGAGTTTGAATAGGTAACAAGGGGATTTATTAATATCAGGGTCAGTCAGAAGGGCAAAGGGGTTCAGGATTTTCTCACTGCTGCTAGGGGTGAGGGTGGGGGATGGGTCGCAGAGAGGTTTAGACAGAGAGAGAGAGACCGGCTCTCCCAGTCAGGAAGATTTGACTGCCTTTTAAATAAAGTCTTTATCAAACCTAGGGATAACTTATTTGAGGATACTCCAATTATCTAAAGAAACTAAAATCCACTATGTTCAATCACCAAGCCCTCCCTGCCAACAAGAACCCAAAGTAAAATCAGGGAAGGGGAGGGATGGAGATGGGAGATCAGGGAGAGGTCCAGAGAAATGAGATAGGTCCAAATTTCCCCAAAACAAAATAAGCACATGCCAAGGCCGAAGCAATTAGGCCAAAGCTGAAAGGCCAAAGCAAAAGCCTCCAGCCACAGTGAAAGCCAGAAGGCAAAAGCCCCATCAGTTGGAACTTCACTTCTATTTATCGCTTTAAGTTCTAACTGACTTTCTGAACATTCTAAGATGTTTAAATGACGTTTTGTGATGGTTAGAAATTGCAGAAGCAAAAAGTTTCTGTTAGCTACCTTGCATTACACATATCACAACAGCAAGAGGTAGAAAGAGAAACACCATTTAAAATCACTATAAAATCAATATAAAATACTTAGGAATCTATCTACCAAAACAAACATAGGAATTATCTGACTACTACTACAAAACACTTTCCAAACAATTAAAACTAGATCTAAGCAACTGGAAAAACATTGATTGCTCATGCGTAGGACAAGCTAACATAATAAAAATGACCATTCTACCCAAATTAATTCACCTATTTAGTGACATACCTAGGAAACTACCAAAGAACTTTTTTTAATGAATTAGGAAAAACTATAACAAAGTTCTTTTGGAATAACAAAAGATCAAGAATATCAAGGGAAATAATGAAAAAAATATGTGAAGGAAGGGGGCCTAGCAATACCAGATGTCAAACTATACTATAAAGCTGTGGTCATCAAAAGAATATGGTACTGGCTGAGACAGAAGGGAGGATCATTGGAATAGACTTGGGCGTAAGTGACATCAGCAAGACAGTGTATGATAGACCCAAGGAGCCCAAATTTTGGGGCAAAAATGCACTATTTGACAAAAAACTGCTGGGAAATTTGGAAAACAATATGGGGGAGATTAGGTTTAGATCAACATCTCACACCCTACACCAAGATAAATTCAGAATGGGTGAATGACTTGAATATAAAGAGGGAAACTATAGTAAAATTAGGTGAACACAGAAATGTATACTTGTCAGATCTCTGGGAAAGGAATGATTTTAAAACTAAGCAAGAGTTGGAGAAAATTACAAAATATGGAATAGATGGTTTTGATTATATGAAACTAAAAAGCTTTTGTACAAATAAAAACAATGCAGCCAATATCAGAAGGGAAAGAAAAGATTGGGAAAAATCTTTATAACAAAAAACTCTGACAGGAGTCTAATTACTAAAATATACAAGGAGTTAAACCAATTGTATGAAAAATCAAGCTATTCCCCAATTGATAAATGGGCAAGAGTGTGTAAATAGAATTAACTCTAGCCCATTCATAGTAAAACTCTACTTAACCTAGGCATAGAGATGATGTCATACTCACCTCCCTTAGTGAGGAGGGGAGATGAGTTACCCACACTTGACAATAAGTAACAAATCAAGAACTAGGGACTGCCCTTTGGGCAGTCCAAATCAGTGTATCAGTGTAGAGACTGCCATTTGTCCACTTGAATTGGAGGTGGACCACGAGAAGTGACAAAAGACACTATCACATTAAGTATGTTGGTTACTTCCTGTTGGGGGAGTTCCCACTTTGAACTTGGTGCTGAAGGATCTCTGAGGAGACCTCAGGCAGCTTCCACTCTGTATTGTCACGTGGGTAAGTTAGGCTGACTTCCTTGGGCTACCTAGGCCCCTTCCAAACTCTGCCTTAAGTAGGCACTAGCCTATCTGGTTGCTAGGCCTTGTGGCTTGTAGCTTCATTTATTTAGCCTTTTAACCTTCTCTTTACGTCCAGGCTTCTGCAGGCCTGGACTAGCCTCTCCCTCTCTCTATTTCCCTACCTTTTACTTTCCTAATTGTAAATAAACTATGTTAAACCAAATCCTGACTTGGGTCTAATTTAATTATGGAATCAATCTGAATTGTTGATTCCTGGTGGCCACACTTTAATTATATATATATATAATACCTAAAATTTCCCTCTTACAAGGGACATGAATAGGTAATTTCTGATGATGAAATCAAGGGTATCAATAAGGACATGAGAAAGTGTTCTAAATCTCTAATAATTAGAGAAATGCAAATCAAAACAACTCTGAGGTATCACCTCACACCTAGCTGATTGGTTAAAATGATAGTAGGGGAGAATAATGAATGTTGGAGGGGATGTGGCAAAATTGGACATTAATGCATTGCTGGTGGAGTTGTGAACTGATCCAACCATTCTGGATGCCAATTTGGAACTATGCTCAAAGGGCTATAAAAGACTGCCTGCCCTTTGATCCAGCCATAGCATTGCTGGGTTTGTACCCCAAAGAGATCATAGATAAATAGACATATGAAAATATGTATTACCTCATAATTGGACTCTTTATCCTTTTCTTTAAGTGACTGGGAAGAATGACTTTAACAAATCTTATAGAAGGACATAATGGATTTATACTGAGTCATTGTCTTAAGAGTAATAGGAGTTCCTCAAAAAATAA
>NC_058132.1:517019030-517071846 GCF_016433145.1 Gracilinanus agilis
TATATATATATATATATATATATGTATATGTATGCATATATATATACACACCTATATATACACATATATACACACATATATATGTTATCTGATGATCAGCTGTAAAGTACTAAATTATTAACAGAAAATTGAATTTTGGGTCCAAAATAACCCAAAGGGACTTGTGATTTAAAAAAAAAAAAGTTATCCACCGGCAATGAAATAACTGTTGGAATCTGATTACAAATCAGAGCATGCCGTATTTCACTTATTTACTTTATGACTTTTTATTGTTAATGTGAAATGTGCCTTCAGTCATGAAATGGGGAAAAAAGAAATATGTATTGCATGAAAGCACTGATAAAAATCTATATCAGAATATTCAGTACCTTGAAGTGGAAGGGAGGAAGGAGGAAATGGAAAGAAGTGAAATGTCAGAAAATAATTTTCCAAAATTGTTTCTACATATTATTTTTTTAAATTGAATAATTTTTTAAAAATAAAATTGGTTTTCTTAGAAAGGCTAAAGAAATGGTTGTTATTTCTTATAAAATATAGAAGATGAGAGTAACAATCAACAGTGACCCTATGATGCGTTTAACTTTGAATTATAAAGATCAAAAAATAGATCTTCAAGAAGATCATGACATAAGAAGTGAGGAGAAATTAACTTCTTGTTAGAAATGTCTAATCTGTTATGATATTTAGAGCAACTACAAAAATTGAAGGTTTCAGAGTCAAGTCAACACATATTTAAGTTAAGCTAACTCCTTTCTTGTCATAACAAAAGACATGATGGAAAAGACAAAGATTAAGATGGAGATGTCTTCTTTCTGATAGGGAGCTCTCCTGCTTCAACAGGCATTTACTATCAAGGACCAGAACCAGGGTGGATTTATTGATAAAGCAGATCTGAGGGATACATTCGCTGCCCTTGGTCATGTGAATGTGAAGTTCAGAGTTTGTATTATTAGTTTTTAGACTAATTACTCTAAATGAAAAGAACACCTGCAAAAATAGCAAGATTTTGAATTTATAGATTTCTGATATTTCTCAAAGTTAAATTGTTGTAAAAGTTATCTATATCTTTATTTTATTATTTGTTGTATTCATAATAGCTATATTCTAGCCAGATGGGATGACACATTTTTCTAATTCTTTTTTCCAGGAAGACTCAAAATGGCATATTCCTTGAATTTAGTATAACAGGGATTCTTAACCATTTTTTTATTTCATGCATCCCTTTAGATATGTTAAGAATGGCCACTATAGGATAATATTTGTTCAGTTCCTTATGTATCACTAAAATTTTAATATCTCTTTAATTAATCATCTAAGGTAAGATTTTCTGTCATAAGTACTCAAATACTAATTATGGAATAAACAATAAAAATATTTTTCTTATAGTACTTTTATTTCCATACCAAATTCCCAAGTTTCCAAGAATTAAAAAAACATTAAGGTTATATTTAAATTATTACTGCTGTTTATTATCATCATCATCATAATTCCATCAGTGAGATAAGTCCAGTGAAAGCAAAATCACAGCCTTGTATTTTGAATTATTTTTTGAGGAACTCCTATTACTCTTAAGACAATGACTCAGTATAAATCCATTATGTCCTTCTATAAGATTTGTTAAAGTCATTCTTCCCAGTCACTTAAAGAAAAGGATAAAGAGTCCAATTATGAGGTAGAAGACAATTTAGACTCAGAGAGTATTTTCAATGTAAATGGAAAGGAAAGTAGTAACTTTACTGTTTTCATTACTGTCTATGCAGGTTTTACGCAGCATAGGGACTCAAGTTAGCTATCAAACAAAGCCAATGCAGAGAAAATTATATTATCTACACCTGGATTGTCTGTGCAGGAGAAATACTATGCTGAAAGGGGTAAAGGCCAAAAAAGTGTTTAGAGTAGTTTTAGATCAGGTACTTCAAACACAAGAAAAAGGTTGAAAAACAGAAGTTTAGGAGAGAAAATCTAGTTATGTCTAGTTTTTGAAAGAAGCAGCCAACAGAGAAACTCATGAAACCAGAAAGAAAAAATAATAAAAATTCAATAAAAGTGAAAACATGATGCATGGATTTCATGTTTCAAAGGGAAATTAACCTAAAGACATTAATTCAAAAGAAAATAAGAATATAAATGCAATTTATTTTCCAACTATTTAGCCAGCAGAAATAAATTCTATGATTGTTAAAAAGTTTGAGTTTTAATGAAGATAACAGGAATGAAAAATTTCAGAAATCATATTCTCCAGAGAAAAAATAAATAATACAAATAGAAGATTAAGATTACCTGCCATCTTGGGGAGGGGAGGGCAGGGATGGAAGGGAGTGAGAGAACATACATTTTAAAATGTCAGAAAATTATTATCAAAAATTGTATCAACATTTAATCTAATAGAGTCAAAAGGAAAAATGAAACTTGACAAATCAAAAAGCACTGATACCAAAATGAAAGAAATAAATTTGAGTAAATACCCCATAAACTTTTTAAATAACTCTTACCTTCCATTTTAAAATCAATACTGTGTATTTGTTCTAAGGCAGAAGAGTTTAAGGGCTAGGCAAAGGGGGTTTAGTGAACTTCCTCAGTGTCTCAGAGTTAAGAAGTGTTGAGGCCAGATTTGAACCCAGGATCTCCCATCTCTGTGTCTGGCTATCAAACCATTGAGCCACCCAGCTGCCTCCTGGCCCATAAACTTTTGAAGGAGACAGATATATACTGACTCTTTGAATCTAGAGACAACAACATGGAAAGAAAGTCCTCAAACTTGCAACATAATAGTATAAATAAAAATTCAGAACTTCAATGTGAAATGTTTTTTAAAAATCACATGCAAGTATGTATTTATTATATAAAGTAAGGCAATTTAAATAACAAAAGACTACTCCAATCCAGGGTAAATACAAGATGAATCTTCATATTAAGGACAGGAATTCACAAGATTCAGCATTACATGTTTTCTACAATACCATCTTTTTTCACAAATTGATATTTCTTAATGTGAATAATACCAGATAATTATTTATCATCATCATCATCACTATAAAAATAAAAATATTATTAACAATAACAATAAATGTTATATCCAGACAGGGCTCAAAGTAGATTATATCTAGACATAGTAGTATTTAAAGAATTGTACTGAAGACTGTAAAAGTTTAGAACATATACTGAATGCTTAGTAACATATGACTTTATTGCTCTAATTATCAAACAAAGGTTTATTATCTTTCACAAATGAACAGATTACCAATTGTTGGGTTATAAATACAAACATCAAGCTACTCTTGAGAATTCAATAAAAAAATAAAATGCGAATATAACATTAAAACTGTTCAAACATTTGGTTATGATCACTCCAAAATTATATAAAAGAAAATAATTTCAAACTACAAAACAAAATGAATGAACAAAACAACTAGCAAAATTCATTAAAACTATAAGGGAACAGGATGATGTAAATATCATCTCTGGTGTCCAGTATGCTACTAGAATGGTATATAGAATGCTTAAATAAGTTTATAGAAGATGAATATATATATGTATATATATAGTGAATATATATCCCAATTGTTTTATTCAATTACAAAATACAAATGTTTCATCCATCTTATTAGTAGAACAGAGAATAATAATATAAAGGAATAATATGAGATTTTTTAAAGTTATAGGATCATATATAACTAAATTCATAAAGAAAAAATATCAGAATGAAAAAATATATACATATAGTAGGAAAGCATGAGAAATCTTAGTATTCCTTTTCAGAGCTCATTGAATCTAGTAAAAATGATCCAGTTTTAAATAGAAACTTCATCACTACATGAATTGAGAAATTAGATGTAAAAAATATGGAATTATTAAAATGGAAACATTAAAAAAGTTTATGCACATGAATATATATATGTATATATATTTACAATTTAATTTACACTTTTTCACTTAATGCTACATACATATATGTGAATATGTGCATATGAAAATTATTTATTTAGTTTATATTATATCTCAGCACCACATGCCTTTACAAAAATTAATCATGTACTTAAACACAAATTTTATTTTAAAATGTAAAAAGAAGAAAATATTCATCCCTCTTTAGGGATTATATACACAAGTCACACTCAAGATATTTAAATAAATACATATAATCATATTTTTTACAAAAATTAAGGAAAGCAATTCATTTGAGAAATATGCATTGTTCATGGTTAGATCATATCAACATAATAAAAGAGATTGTACTGTTAAGATTAAGCAAGTGGAAAGCATAGAATTTCATAGAACTAAATGAAAAAAATATTTTGGTGAAACAAATGACCCCAACAAAGTAATAGGAAAAGAGAAATAGTAGAAAAATAACATTTTCAGATATTAACATATTATAAGACACTGATCATCAATAATATTTCATTTTAATTAAACAAGAGAAAAGTCAATGAAGGGAGTTGCCCATATAAGAAACAATCTTACAAAATATATGTTGGGGCAGGTTAAAGCCTTACCCAAAACATACCAATTAAAAGTATTATGTTGTTTGGTAATGTCTGTGAAAATGGAAAAGTATAAAATTCAATTACCTTAAGAACTTAAACCATAAATTATAAATGAATATATGTCCCATGGATATAAGGTCATGTTAATAAAAAGGGAAGGAAATGGAAGGAATAGTTTTAACAACTCTGACTGAAGGAAGACATTTCATTCCTTAATCAAAAATATGATGAATATGTTTTTTGATTAAGGAATTAAATGTCTTCCTTCAGTCAGAGTTGTTAAAAATAGATAATTATGGTGAAATGAAATTTAAAAACTTTTAAACAAACCTAGTCTTTTGTGTCTATTGACTGCTAAATGACACCAGACACATGGCCAGCTAGGCATTCCACTAAGTCATTCACCCTGGCTCAATGTCTACAAATATCACTATACTTTCTTGCTTATCCTTATCCACCATGACTCTTACCACTAATTGTGTTTACTTCACAATTTGACTTATTTAATGAAAAATTTAAAAGGACTCCATTAAAAATATTACAGATAAAAATTACACACATTAAAATATTTTCCCTAAAACAAACTTTCTTTTTTCTTTTCAGCCTTTATCTACTTCAGTTCACATTCCTATCTTCAAATAACCCTGTACTTCTTCATTTTTTAGAATGGTTAGAAGGGTATTGAACACTCTGATATCAGATGATCTGGGATATAATCTCAAATTTACAGTATGCTAAATGTATCAACATGGAAAAGACTCTTAACTTTCATAGTGTATATCCAAAAATTAGTGGTTTAATACCCATTAAAATGCAAATTTGACTAAAAATTAATGTAATTCAAAAGTAAAAACAAAATGGTAGATTACAGACAGGGAACCAGGTGAACTCTTTCAGCAATTCCCTCCCAGCACCTTTATGGAGTAAGAGAGCCAGCAAAAGGTCAGAGAGATTCAGAATAAGACAATTTAGGAGTTCTGTAGGAGCATTCTATAATCCTGACCTATTATAGACAGGGATGGATGAAGGCCTGGACCATGAGTGGATCACTAGCAGAATTCATTCTTTTCATGAAAACAATAAGAGAGGCTTGGAGAATTCTCATGGTAAAGGGGTAGGTCAATTTGGAAGAAAAAATTACAGTCAATCCTTAAAGCTACTGGGTATAGTTGGTACTGACTGGCATTTCTATTGTCCATACACAGTTCTGAGTCACAGTTCTAGAATGTCATTGAACTTTTATGATTGGCCAAAAGGAAGCATGGGAAATGGTCAAAGATCAAGGGCCAAAAGGAATATTAGCACTTGTGACTGCATGTGAGCAGGAACCTTCCCTAAGTAAAGACTAGAGTGCAGACTAGAATAGCAATAATCCACCTCTCCCAGCAGATACTATCTTGAAAGCAATGAAAACTAACCAGCACCCAGAATTAGTTTTCTAAGTAATAGCAAAAAAGCCTGAAGATTAGAACACTTCCTCCTGATCCTCAAGTGAACAGAACCCAATTTTAACATAAAATTCAAAACCATAAAATAAACTAGAAAAAATAAGCAAAAAATAAAAACAACAATTTGAACATAATAAAGATATTATGCTGACATGGAAGACCAAACTGCAATCTTAGGAAGCAACATTATGAAAACAGATATAAGCAAAGCCTGAAAGAAAAACTAGTTGGACATAAGCCCATTAGAATTACTTGAAGAGTTAAAGAAAGTGATAACAGTGGTAGAAGAAAATTGAGAAAAGAAATGAAGGTAATGCAAAAAGGCATATGAAAAACAACAGTAAAATAGACCCCCAAAATACTGAAAAACAATAATATCACTTTAAAAAGCAGAATTCGCTTAATTGTAAAAGAAACAAAACTTACAAAGAAAATAACCCTTCAAAAAGCAGAAGGGAGCACTGTTCCAACCTTCAGGATTTTTGTGCAGCTGCCATATCAGTGCCTGACTTAGGGAATCCATTTACTTTCAATTCTTCCAGAGTGGTGTGATGTAGGGAGAAGAATGTTAAATACTCTTCAGGCCTGAGATTTTCTCTAGGGGTAGCCTCAAGCACTCATTTTTCCCTTTGTAATTGTGACTAGATTCTCCTAATCTCCTGTACCCCCAAGCACTGGTTTGTGCTGGTATTCCTCCTCCCACTCAGAGTGAGCCCCATAACTATTTCTTCATCTGTATGTGGGCAATGCAACAAATGTCTTGAACCAGGAACCAATCTATGAACCTTTGTAATATCTTTCTGAGTAGTTGTTCTACTCCTTCAATCCCCCTTACTGTCTCAGAAGAGAGCTCAGGGAGCCTTTGTTTCTGCTTCATTTATACCCAGGGCCCACTGTTGTAGCTGAGGTGGGGTTTTCATTGTTATGCTGTGTGTGATCAACCTCCACCTCAATGTGCTAAAATCGTCATGTTGGTTTTCTAAGTTGTTTGGGGCTGAAAAATTACTTCCCCTTATCTTTCTGTGGGTTATGCTGCTCTAGAATTCATTTTGAGGCATTACATCATTACATTTTGGAGCATAATTTGTTAGCAATCAGATGGATTCATGTACTTTCTCTGCTATCTTGGATGCTATTGACATGTTTTGAAAAAAAGAATGTAAGAGTATAAAAGTGGGATGTCCTGGGAAAGCAGGGAAGGAAGAAGTTGAATGAGTGAAATTTTCTCACATAAAGGATGTCACACAAGGAAGAGCTTTGAAGTGGAGGGAAAATGGGAGATTTGTGCAATGCTTGAGTCTCACTTTCATTGGAAGTGATAAAAAAGATAGATCAATATATAGTTATATACAATATATATGGATGGTAAGAGGGAAGGGATATTGGAGAAGCCACAACATAAAAAACAGAGTAAACAATTATTTGAGTAAATTGGGATGGAGGAAATTCATAGTTGGTGATTATAACTCTGAATGTGAATGAGATGAGCTAACTCATAAAAGAGAGGTAGAGATCAGAATTGATCAGAAACCAGAATCCAACAATATATTCCATAAAAGAGATTCACTTGTAACAGAAAGACACACAGAATATAGAATTGGAGAAAAGCCTGTTATACTTCACTTGAAGTGAAAAGTTCAGGGATAATGATCATGACCTCAGACAAAGAATAACAAAAATAGACCTAATCGAAATAGATAACCAGAAATACTACATATAGACAGTGAATCCCACTAATAAAGAAATATTTTTAAATATGTAAAATATTGAGTCACATTTAGGAAAAAAAGGTAAGAGCCATTGCCTAATTGACAAATGGTCAAATGCAGTTTTTAGAAGAAATAAAAACTATCTGCAATCATTTAAAAATGCTCTAATGCACTATTGATTAGGAAAAAAAGCAAATTAAAACAATTCTGAGATACTACCTCATACCTATTCAAAATTAAAAATGTTGGAGGGAATGAGGGAAAATAGATACATTAATGAACAGTGGGCTGAATAGTGAACTGGTCTAAGCAATCTGAAGAAAAATCTGGGACTATATCTAAAGAACTATTAAAATTTTCACATATTTTGATCCAATAATACACCTACTAAGTTTGTTCTTATAGTAGCTCAAAGAAAAAAAAGAATGCTTACATGTACAAATTTATTTATGGTAGCTCTTTTTGTGATGTCAAAGAACTGGAAATTAAGGAGATGTTCATCAATTGAGGAATGGCTGAATAAGTTAGGAAAGATAAATGTGATGAAGTACTATTATGCTATTAGGAATAATAAAGGAAATGGTTTCATAGAAATAAAAATAAGATAAAAAGATCTAAATGAACTAAAGTAAAACGAGAACTGGTACATTATTGTGTATAGTAATAGAAATGTGTTAATGTTGATTACCTGTGAAAAAATTGTCTATTCTGATCAATTCAATGATCCAAGACAATTCTAAGGAGCTCACCATAAAAAAGGTCTATCAACCTTAGAGAAATAACTGATGAACTCTGAGTATAAACAAATCTGATTTCCTAGTTATTTATTTATTTGTTGATATGTTGAATTTAGAAATATGTTTTGTGTGATTGATTTTACATATATAACTAATGTCATATTATGTACTTTCTCAGTGGGAGGGGGAAGGTAGGCATGGAAGGAAAGACCTGGAACTCCAAATTTAAAAAGCAAGGAATCTTAAAATAAATAAACAATTCAAAAATTGTATATGACCAGTTTTGTAAGGACTGTAAAAATACAGGTACATTGTTGACTTGTTTGTGGATTCATGAATTGATACAAAAATTACTAAAAGGAATTAAAAAATTTACTCCCCAAATTTGAAAACTATGTAATCTGAGAGCCACAATGCAGTATTCTATCCCAAATAGATCAAAGAAAGGAAAAAATTATCTATTTTTCCAAAAAAAGATTTCAGCAGTTCTTTTTGTAATAATAAAAATCTGTATATGAACAAAGTACCTGTATTTTGGGGAATAGCTAAAGAAATTAAGATATATGAATGTAGCAATATAATATTGTGTCATAAGAAATGGGGGTGGGAGAAGTAATTTCAAAGAAGCCTGGTAAGAGTTTTAAATTTTAAATCTATTTATTTTTACATTAAAATACAATGCAAACTCTTTCCCTCTCACCCCACTCCCATTAAAGAAGATATCATTGGATTATATTTATGGATGTGTATAAACACACACACACACACACATAAAAAAAACGATATCTTGATTTTGATTTATTAGTTCTTTCTCTGAAGGTGGACATACACAAGACATTCTTCAAACAATATTTCTTTTGCTTTATATTATATTCTCTTAGTTCTGTGCATTTCACTCTTTGTGTAGTTCTTTCCATTAAAAAAAAATAACCTGCTTGTAATTTCTTATGGGAATAGTAGTAATTTGTTGGAATCATATGGTACAACTTGTTTAACCCATCCAGGTTAATGTAGAATGAAGTAAACAGAACAAGGTGAACAATTTATATAATAGCATCATTATAAATACCAAGAATTTTGAAAGATATAAACTATCAAATGAATATAACCACAGATTCAGAGGACAGATAATGATCTATACTACCTGTTTTTCTATAAATGAAATAATGAATTTGAAATATAGAATGAGGCCTACAATGTAAGTTATGGCCAATGTGGAATTGTCTTTTGCTTGACAATGTATATTTGTTGTAAATGTTTTGTTATAATACATCACTAAAAGTTAAAAATGAAACAAAATAAACCCATGCTATGGATAAATTCCCCATGTATGTACATAACTCACTTTAATCTATTTTTTTCTACTGGGAAGAACCATTTCTGATTGTTATCAGAATGCATTTCTTTTCTTATGAGGTGGCATTTCTTCAAGAATCTTAAATTATAGCATCTGTATTAGTGGCCCAGATGGAAGGAGAACAGGTGAGGAAGAGAGATGGGACAGCATAGTAACTCTCTCTTCCCACTCTTATGGAGCCACTAATACTAGGGAATATTTGAGGGGGTTTCTCTCAGTTGGTGGGTGTACGGGACAGATGTGCTGGCCCTCACAGGTTGGAGGGAAGTCTTCCACACAGGAAGAGGTATGGGGTGACCCTGTTTGGTGTTTGTCAGAACCAGGGTTCACATAAGCCTGCCCTTTGTCTGGTTGATGACACCATGGGGTGTGTCTGGTTCAAAGATGGATTCTGCCAGGCAAAGCTATGGTATGTCCTTCCCCTCTTGTCCCTCAATTAACTTAGAAGGCTATCTGACTTTCAAAGGTATTTAGTAAGAGTATCTGGGTGATTGATAATAGTGATTGATAAGGGTGGTCAGAGGAAGTAGGTTGCCCTAATCTCTAATCCAAGGTCCTTCACTTGGAAAGCCAATTCAGTCTCTATCCCGAGCTTCTCCTTCCCAACCTTCTAATTCTATATCTAATCTATAAGCTATATCTATAGTTCAGTTGAATAGGCTCTCTCTGTAGACAAGTACAGGAAGAGGGGGTTTAGGGTTTTGCTCCCAAATGGAGTCCAGTAATCCCGCAAAGGACAGGATGATATGATCTTGAACTTGAGAATATGTCTGCGGGCAAAGAACAGGGTATCAGGACTTCAATTCCAGATGGGGAAATTCACAGGATCACCTTCTATTCACTTAGAACTCATGTGTCATCTCCACTCTCCTTGAGCTCCCCAAATCGAATACCTGGCACTTTGGAATTCTTCCCAGAATCCTCTGCTGTCCCCAAATGCCATTCTTGTCTCATGCTCCTCTCTTGCAACATTCTGTCCCCTCAAGATTCTCCCTTTTGCTCTCAATCCTTACACATTTTATCTTTATTTTATCTGAACTCTTCAAAATCTGCCCAAATCTAAGGTGTATGTCAAACTATGTCTAACTATTCTCCTTCTTATAACAGTTGGTAAATATTAACTGAATACCAATTATGTTCCAACTACTGTGGGAAATATTTGGAATACCCTCAATTTATCACAATTTAATGTTATTCTTTTAAAAATATATTATATTTTTCTTTCCCAGATTATATGTAGATATAATTTTTAATAATTATTTTCTTACATTTCATGATACATGCTTTTTCCTTCCTTTCCCTCCCTCCCCAAGATAGCAGATTATATGATATAGGTTATACATATGGTATCATACTACAGATATTTCCAGTGTGCCATTTTAATGAAAGAAGACATGTCAAAAACTCAAGAAGGAAATAATAAAGTGAAAAATATCATATTTTGATCTGTATTCAGACTTTTTAAAAAGAATGTGGATGAATGAATTGGGGAGAGAGAGAAGAAAGAGAGAGACATTCACTCTCACTCACTCACAGGCCTCTGTGTGAGTACTGCTGGCATAAGGGTTATGCCTCTCACCACCTGACAGCCTTTGCTGGACTGAGCCTGTCAGCTGTTCCCTTTTAACAGCTGCCCAGGCAGGGAACTGCTGAGAAGTTGTACGTGCAGTCATTTTCTCTAGTTCCTCAACCTGGGGTTGGAATGAATATTGATATGGGTTATTGGTGTGCTGATTGAATAATGCTATGGATCTGACTGTGAAACTGTCTTCCCCTTCCCAAGGGCTTAGATATATTCACCACTCAGGAAAAGTACTTTGTAACAAACAACTATATTTAATTCAACTTAACAGGGTTAGTAACAAGGGAAAGGATGGAGGATTTGGGAATCCTATTAACTCTGCCAAGGACGGTCCCAAGCCCGGCTGAAAAAGGAGGAGGGTTGGGCGCGAGGCTAGCAACCTCACCCGGTAAAAATCTCACTTGCTATAGAAACTGCAACCTCATTAAACCAACAAAACCAACGATCGCCTAGTCTGGAAGATTGCTCTCCAACAGAGTCCACGATGTGTGCTGGCAAAAGCCAACAAACTCCAGGCCTATGTCAAATCTTGAACATCAGATGGCCTGAAAAGATCTCCAATACCAGACTCTGGGAAAGAACAATTCAGTATCCCATCAGTCAGGACGCTATGAAAAAAAATATGGAACCCACCAGGGAGGAGAAAAGTCGGAAGGCCAAAACAGACCTGGCAAAGATATGCCCAGTTGGTGGAAGTTGCCCAGAACAGAGTCCATTGGCGTGAGATGCCCAGTTGGGGGAAGTTGCCCAGAATAGAGTCCATTGGTGTGAGATGGTTGCGGCCCTCTGCTCCTCTGGGAGTCAATAGGAATAATAAATAAATAATAATAATAATAAATTGCTAATTATCTAGATAAGTGATCAAGCTATAGAGATTGCTAGATAGGCTAGAGACTAGAGATTCTTCACCCTTTCACTAACTCTGGCTTGACTTGGTCAGAGATAAGCCAAAGATTAGGGAAGGCTATTGATGATCCTTTGAAAGACAGAGTTGCTCTCTCTCAGCTCTATTGATGACGGTTATAATAGCTCTCTAGCTCTCTCAGGCAAGGCAGTTGAATTACAGATATAGGATCTATCCTCCCTCAAACCTCCCATCTCCCAAGATTGCTCCAGACTGAGCCATCTTGTGCTGTGCATGATGGGTATTTATAGGGTTGGCTCCAACTGACTTTTGGCCCTAGCTCATGGCACCTGGGTATATTCCAACATCTCCAATTGATGTTCTTGTCACTCAAAGTGGTTTCCATCTTGTCCCAGAAATTCATTATAACAAACTTCATTAGTTTCTTCTATGGTAATGGATAATCTTCACCAACATGAGCTTATTGCTCTTGTTGTCTTAGATCCTTGCACTGCTGATAATAGTTAAAACATTCACAGTTGATCATCATATATTAATGCTGTTATTGTATACAGTGTCGTACTTGCTCTGCTAACTTCACTTTGCATTACTTTGTATAAGTCTTTCTAGATTTGTGTGTGTGTGTGTGTGTGTGTGTGTGTGTGTGTGTGCTCATTCTGTTCACCACTGTATTCCATTACAATCATATGCCACAACTTCTTCAGTCAATCCCGATTTGATGGACATCCCTTCAGTTTTTAATTTTTTGCCACCAAAAAAAGAGTTGCAATAAATATCTTTGTACAAGTAAGTCATTTTTCCCTCTCTTTGACCTCTTCCAGGTATAGACCTAGTATTAGTAATTTTGGGGTCAAATGATATATGTTTTTAAGGCATAATTTAATGGCACTCTTACCAGGAACTCTATATAGTGTTTTAAATTCTGATTATTTGCATTTTTTTTTACTTCTGCTGACCAACTGCAAGATGAGGTTCAATATTAAAGATCTTAAAACCCTATCAGTAAAAACATACTCTACAAACCAGAAGCCATTTTCCAGTTATGCCATGCTCTCTAACTCTAAGAGAACCAATCTTGATTCTTTTTACAGTTTTTAGACACCCTGCATGAATTCTTATTAATTTGAAAGAGGATGTTCTTACTCTTGTATTTGGGAGCATTTAAAAATATTTTAATAACCATTTAAGGATAATTATTTTGTTTTTTAATATCATTTGTTCTGTAGTTTAA
Source organism: Gracilinanus agilis (assembly GCF_016433145.1). NCBI lineage: Eukaryota > Metazoa > Chordata > Mammalia > Didelphimorphia > Didelphidae > Gracilinanus > Gracilinanus agilis. The sequence continues at coordinate 517,032,447 of NC_058132.1, forward strand.
TTATTTAAAAATATTATGTAAAAATGGATTACTCCATAGGTTACACTAGACTATAGGAAGGGTTGATGACACACCAAGAATGAATCCCCTGCTTTAGTGTAAGGATTTAGTGAGTAGGGCTTTAGCTAATCAAATTTCGTATAGATCAGCTCCCAATCAACAAGAAAACCAAAGAAACACCAAACACAGGACATTCTTTTTTCTCAACACTGGGCAATTAAATAGAGAACAATGACCATAAAATACTGTATATTGTTCTCCAATCATAATGTTACAAAGCAAATAAAATAAAATTTATTAAAGCAACCGAAGTGGGCTGGAATCCTACAATTCCTTCCTGGACCATCACAATTATTTCTTGAACAGAAGTTAAATGTGTCCCTATATAAATAGGAAGAGTTTGGATTGAACTAGATTTAGACAATTTTAATATACTTTCAATGATCCTAAGTTTCTTGCTCACTGCCACAAAAGCCTATTGCTTAAACAGCTGAAATTCTCCCAGCTATATCATTTAATTGTGAACTATGGGATACCACAAAATTAGAAAATTAAAATTATAAGCAACTCATTGGGAGACAGGAAGAAATATGGTGCTTTAAGTAAGCTTGATATCATGTAAAATTTCATAACAATTAGAGTTATTCAAAAGTGGATTGCTGGGGCACCTGGGTAACTCAGTGGATTGAGAATCAGGCCTAGAGATGGGAGGTCCTAGGTTCAAATCTGGCCTCAGACACTTCCCAGCTGTGTGACCCTGGGCAAGTCACTTAACCCCCATTGCCCACCCTTACCACTCTTCCACCAAGGAGCCAATATACAGAAGTTAAGGGTTTAAAAAAAAGTGGATTGCTTTCTATACCAAGACTTAGCATGCCAGTGTATAGATTTCTTCTCCTTTCGATCTGGTATACTCACTGCTACTACTTTCACTCTTAACAAGAATAAAATACTTTCCTTTTGTCATGTATATGCTTAACTAAAAAAAATAAAATCCAAATTCTTTTATTGATCTTTTTACCTTGTAAGTTGCTCCATTATGTTTTCATTAATAATAAGAAATGTATGAAAGTAAGGATATTAGGCAGCTCTGGCCTTGTGGAAAAACTTTTAGAATCTGACTGCAATGCCTTCAGTATTTGCCGCAAAGTTTCTAATTGTTCAACTACAAGTGATTCAATTGACCATTCTGAGACTTTAAGTCCTCTTCTATTAAAAGGAGAAAATTGGTGTTTATGTATCTAAAAAGAATATTTGGAGAACCCATAATGAAATATCATCTGAAATATAATAATAAAATATTTTATCTACTACAAATGATAGTTGGAAAATAATTTGGGCAGAAAAAAAATCCACTTACAATTCATCTTTAAGCTTTTTGGAATTTAAGTTAGTAAACTTGGGTTTTGCTCAAGCAGCTTTAGCTGCTGTTGCTAGAACTTGTTAAATTATATTGGTCTTACTGATCTTGGCAGTTTTTCAGAGGTCAGGGTTTCAAAAATAAAAATTGCTCTTCCAGAGCAATATTTCATTGTTCATTGTTATGAAGACATTCACATTTGGAAACTACTTCCTGGCCTGATATTATTCAATATGGCAATGTGCACCAGTTAAGGGATTTGATTATCAGAATACTACTGAACAAAGGGCCTGCAAACACACCTGCACATGAAAGTCCCAGAGTTTAGATTTTTATTTCACTAGTCTAGCATCTCTCAAATCTCCTATAAATTAAAAAAAATGCTGGAGCATTACAATTTGCAACATCTGGTTCTTAGTGGCACATTATAATAGGAAGAAGTAGGCAAAGATTTGAAGTGGAATTAAATTAAAAATTAGTCCCTCATTTGTAAATTTCCATACAAATATATATGGTGGAGGTTACTAGGATTGCGTCTTTTCTATATATGCATATAAAATATGAATTTTATATATATCCAGAGATATTTATGAATGCATATGTTTCCAATAAAATCTTCTGGTGCCTTAGTATGGTATGAAGTTAAAACAAGAATCCTGACAGTTATTCTATCAAAACATAAGCTTTAGATGAATGTATCTAATTAGAATCTGTTAAGTATGAACCTTATGATTTCTTTATGAATATTTTTTAAGGACAAGTCAGGCTGTCTGGAGAAACTCAACACCACTTTGGGTTGCAGGGTGATGTTTTTTTTTTCTAAGATATAGTTTTTCCTAAACACTACTAATTCAGTTCTAGAGTGCCCATGGACAGCTTCAGGGAAGTGAATTCTTATACAGATGAAATTGTAAGTCATTGAACATGCATATATTAAGATTCTGTTATAATCTAGGAACTTTGTTAAGTGATGGGGATAAAAATAAAGAAAATAATAGTCCCTATTCTTGAGAAACTCATAGCCTAATAGAAACATAATATAAATAACTATGTAAAATTACAACATGCATGTATGTATTTGTGTGTAATAGAGTGAGCACACTAAAATTAAGGATTATGAAAGGATTCTTATAGAATGAAGAATTTTAGTTTAGCTGGGACTTGGAGAAAGTAAGAAAAACTAAACTGTAGAGAGAAATTAGTGGGAACCACTAGATTTTATTATTTTTCTAAATTCAATTTTTTTTATTTTCATGTAAAACACCCTTCCATATTGTCTATTGTTGTAAAAACAAAAGTCATACATAACCAAAACTCCAAAATAAAACCCAAGATACACTGATGTGAAACATGACTCCAACAGTACTTTCTCTGGAGATGGATAGCACTCTCCATCATAAGTCTTTCAGGATTGTTCCACATCATTGCATTGTTAAAAGTAGCCAAATTTTCACAGATAATCATCATCCAATATTGCTGGTATTATGTACAATATTCTCCCCATTTTACTTTCCAGCTTTATCTGAAGTCATCTTGCATATAATTTCTTGTAACACAATAATATTTCCCTATCAACATGTATCACAATTTTTTCAGCCATTCCTCAGTTGGTGGGCCTCCCCTTAATTTCCAATTCTTTGCCACCACAAAAAGAGCAACTGTGAATATTTTTTCTCCACATTCTTTTATTTATTTTTTTGAATATTTTTTTCATGGTTACATGATTCATGTCCTCTTTCTCCCCTCTTCCCCCCTGGAGCTGACAAGAAATTCTACTGGTTTTACATATCATTACTCAAAGTCTATTTCCATATTATTTAGTGGAGTAATCTTTTAAAAACCATAACTCCAAATCACATATTCATATAACCAAAAGATGAATCCTATGTTTTTCTTCTATGTTTCTACTCCATTGTTTCTTTCTGTAAATGTGGATAGCATTCCTTTTTCATAAGTTCTACCAGATGGTTCTTGATCATTGCATTGCTATTATTAGCAGAGTCTCTTACATTTGATCATTATACAATGTTTCACTTTCTGTGTACAATATTCTCCTGGTTCTACTTATTTCTCTCCACATCAGTTCATAGAGATCTTTCCAGTTCATTCAAAAATCAAGTAGTTTGTCATCCTTATAGCACAATAGTATTCTATCACCATCATATACTACAATTCCTTCCACCACTCTCCAGCTGAGGGACACCATCTTGTTTTCCAATTTTTTGCTACCACAAAAAGTGAAGCTATCAATATTTTGTACAAACTTTTTTTTCAATCTCTTTGGGGTACAAACCCATTAGTGGTATAGCTGAATCAAATGACATACAATATTTTAAAGCTTTTTGGACAAAATTCCAAATTGCCTTCCATAATGGTTGGATCAATTCACAATTCTACCAGCAATGCATTAGTGTGCCAATTTTGCAACATCCCCTCCAACATTTATTATTCTCCTTTACTCTCATATTATTGGTCAATCTGCTAGGTGTGAGGTGGTAACTATAAATGTTTTTGTCTGAGTAGGTCTTTTCCTGTTTGTTATTATCTCTTTGGGGTATAGGCTCAATAGTTGCATTACCAGAACAAGGGTATGCATGGTTTTATTGCCCTTTGAGTATAGTTCCAAATTGCCTTCCAGAATGGTTGGATTAGTTCTCAACTTGACCAGACAATGCATTAGTGTCCTATTTTTGCCACATCCCTTCCAATATTCACCACTTTTCTTTACTACCATATTGGCCAATCTGATAGGTGTGAGGAGATACCTCAGTATTGTTTAATTTGCATTTCTCTAATCAAGAGTGATTAAGAACATTTTATATGATTATTGATGGCTTTGATTTCATCTGAAAATTGTTTGTTCATATCCTTTTACCATTTATCAATTGGCAAATGTTTATATTCTTATATATTAGAGTTAGATCTTTATAAATTTGAAAAATTAGAACGTTATCAGAGACATTTGTTATAAAAATTGTTGCTTCCTTTCTGATCTTGGTTAGATTCTTTTTTGTTTGTACAAAAGCTTTTTAACATAACATAATCAAGATTTTTATTTTACATTTTTTGATACTCTCTTCTTTGGTTGCTCATAAATTCTTCCCTTCTCCAAAGATCTGCCAAGTAAACTATTCTTTGTTCCTCAAATTTAGTTATGGTATCACTATATCTAAATCATATATCCATTTTTACTTTATCTGGATATAGAGTGGGAGATACTGGTCTACACCTAGCTCTGTCATTCTTTCCCAGCGTGTTTTGTTAAAGAGTGAATTCTTTTTTTTTTTTATTTTCCAAAAGCTGAGATCTTTGGGTTTATCATATACTAGTTTGCTGAGGTCAAATACCACATGTCTATTGTGTATCTAAACTACTCCATTGTTCTACCATTCTATTCCTTAATCAGTACCATATTATTTTGATGATTGCTGCTATGTAGTACAGTTTGAGATCTGGTACTGCTAGGCCACCATTCTTCACTTTTTTTTTCCATTAGTTCTCTTGGTATTCTTGACCTTTTTTACTTCCAGATTAAATTTTAATTATTTTTATTAATTCATATATTTGCTGTGTTTGCCATGGCAAGTAGATTCTCAGGTATTTTATAATATTAAGAGTATATAGAAATGTTGGTGATTTATTTGAATGTATTTTGTAACCTGCAACTTTACTAAAGTAATTAATTATTTTGATTAGTATTTTTAGTTGATTCTCTAGAGTTCTCTAAGTATACCATCATATTATCTGCAAAGAGTCATAGTTTAATTTCCTCATTGCCTATTTTAATTTCTTTAGTTTTATTTCCCCTGTCTTATTGCTAAAGTTAGCATTTCAATACAGCATTAAATAATAGTGGTAATGATGGACATCCTTGCTTCACTCCTGATCTTATAAGCTTTAAGTTATCACCATTGCAGATGATATGTGCTGAAGATTTTAGGTATATGCTACTCATCATTTTAAGGAATGATCCATTTATCCCTATGTTTTTAGTGTTTTTCTTTGTGTTAGAATCAATACTGTATGTTGATTCTAAGACAAAAGAACAGTAAGGTCAGGAAATGAAGATTAAGTGACTTACACGAGATCACATAGTTAGGAAGTGTCTGAGATCAGATTTGAACCTAGGACCTCCAATCTCTAGAGCTTTCTTTCAATCCATTGAACCACCTATCTGCCCTATTTCTAGTGTTATTAATAGGAATTGGTATTGTATTTTGTCTAAGGATTTTTCTGTATCTATTGAAATAATTATGCGATTTCTGTTAGCTTGGATATCAATATGATCAATTATGTTGATAGTTTTCCTAATATTAAATCAACTCTGAATTCCTGGTATAAATCCCACTATGGTCACAGTAAATGATCCTTTATATATATTGCCATATTCTTCTTACTAATATCTTGTTCAAAATTGTTTCATCTATATTCATTAATAAAATTGGCCAATAATTTTCTCTTGCTGTTTTTATTCTTCCTGTCTTAGGTAAAAATACCATATTTATTTCATAAGAAGAATTTGGTAGAATTTCTTCTATGCTTATTTTCCCAAATACTTCATATAATATTGTGATTAAATGTTTTTAAATATTTGATACAATTCACTTGTGAATACACTTGGTCCTGGAGATTCATTGATAGGAAATTCATTGATAGTTTATTCAATTTATTTTTCTAATGTGTGATTATTTAAGGATTCTATTTCCTGTTTTGCTAATCTGGGCAATTTGTATTTTTTAAATATTCATCTATTTCACTTAGATGGTCAGATTTCTTGGCATATAATTTGACAAAATAGCTCCTAATGATTACTTTATTGCTTCATTGGTGGATTCTGCTTTTATTTTTAATAAATGATTATTTGACTTTCTTATTTCTTTTTTTAATCAAATTAAACAACACTATTTCATTTTTTTCATAAAACCACCACCTAGTCTTATTTATTAGTTCAATTGTTCTCTTACTTTCATTTTTATTAATTTCTCCTTGAATTTTAGGATTTTCAATTTAGTCTTTAAGTGAGGATTTTTAATTTGTTCTTTTTCTAATTTTTCTAATTGCATGCCCTATTCATTGTTCTGCATTTTCTCTATTTTATTGATGTGTTTAGAGATATAAATTTCCCCCTAAGTAATCCTTTTATATCATCCCATGAATTTTGATTTATCTCCTCATTGTCATTCTTATTAATAAAATTAATTATTGTTTCTGTAATTTATTATTTGACCCACCTTTTTTTAGAATTAGGTTATTTAGTCTCCAATTAATTTTTATATATTTCCATGGAGCTTTATTGATTATTATTTTTTGCATTGTGATCTGAAAAGGATTCATTTATTATTTCTGGTTTTCTGCAATTGGTTGTGAAGTTTTATGCTCTAATAAATGTCAATTTCTGTATAGATGCCTTGTACTGATGACAAGACGTTACATTCCTTCCTACTGCAATTCATTTCTCTCCAGAGATCTATTAGTTCTAACTATTTCAAGATTTCATTCATTTCCTTTACTTCTTTCTTGTTTATATTTTGGTTTGATTTATCTAGATCTGAAAGGGGGAAGTTGAGGTCCCCTGCTGGTATAGTTTTGCTGTCTAATTCTTCTTGAATTTCATTTAATTTCTCCTTTAAAAATTAAGAGGCAGTACCATTTATTGCATATATGTTTAGCATTGATATTACTGTTTATATTACCTTTTAGAAAGATGTAATTTTCTGCTTTATCTCTTTTAATCAGATCTATTTTTGCTTTAGTCTTGTCCAAAATCATGATTATTACTCCTGCTTTTTTAAAAATTCAGATGATGCACAATAAATTCTGCTCCAGCCTTTCATCTTTAATCTGTGTGTGTCACCTTGCATCAAATGTGTTTCTTGTAAACAATATATAGTAGAGTTCTGGTTTTTAATGCACTCTGCTATCCACTTCTGTTTTTTGGGTGAGTTCATCTTATTCACATTTAGAGTTATGATTACCAACTGTGTATCCCCCTCCATCTTATTTTTCCTTTTGATCCTGCTCTTTTTCTTTTCACTCTGTTCTTCCTCATCAGTGTTTTGCTTTTTATTAATCCCCCCCCACTTCCCTATCCTTAGTATTATCACCCTCCCCTTTCTTTCTCTTATACCCCTCATACTTCTTTATAGAGTAAGATAGGATTCTATACCCCAGTGAGTTTGTTTGTTTTTCTCTCTCTGATGAAGTTATGTTGAGAGTAAAGTTTAAGCATTGGCCATCACTACCCTCTTCATCACCTCCACTGTAATACTGTAATAGATTTTCACACCTCTTTAGGGTAGATAATTTACCATATTCCATCTCTCCCTTCTATTTTCTCTCAGTGGAATTCTCTTTTTTCACTCATTGTTTTTTCTATCATATCATCCTAATCAGCTTACTTCTCCATTCTCTATTTAAGCATATTCCAACTGCTCTACTTCTAAAAAATTTTTAAAGAATTTCAAATACCATTTTTCCATTTAGTGTTATGCTAGGGGGGATAATTAGCCCCTCACTAAGTGGAGTAAAGTGGAATACACACAAGTAACACACATACTGACCTGGGGAATATATGGATAACAGATAGATGAGCAAAACCAGGGAAAACAGCTTTACTTCATAGTGTGTTCTTATTGTCAATAAGGGTATCTGGGAAAGGAGGAGATACAAGGAAGGTCTGTATAAAAGGTTTAATTAACAAAACATAGGATAGGGAGTGAAGAGAAGTAGGAGTAACTACTACTTAATTCTAAAGGTTAACTGTCAGGGAATGGAAGGATAGATATGGCTTCTCTAATAACTAAATACTACTAGAAAACTGCCTAGGGCAAAGACTGGCTGGTCAGGGACAAGGGTATATCACGAAGCTGTCCTTTGGCTGTTGTCTAGATGTCTTAGCTTGTCCCAGGAACACAGGTTAAACAGCAAGATAATCCAATTGGTACGTCAGGGAGATGGGATTTTTCTGTGTATGTCCAACAATACAGAAAAAAATCCTTTCTCAACCTGCACCTTCATGGTCTTGATAGAAGATCTTGTATTCAATGTCAAAGGCACAACCTCAAAGTCCTGAGATCCCAAACACTATCCATAGGCTCACCCAGACAGCTGATTACCAAGTTCACAACTGCCAACAATAAATTGCCAAATGCAGTGTCTGTTTGAAAGTGTGTCCTCTGCCAGGATTCCAAGGTTGGAATTCTCAACTCCTGCCAGCTTGCCTGGTAAAGTCTGCTCTTTGCTAACTAAGTCTCTTAATCTGCATTTTCTCTATACCAGTAGGAATACATAGTTAGACCTTATTGAGTGCTTTATTTTTTTTTATTTACCTTTTTAGCTTTCTCCTGGGTCTTGTATTTGGACTTCAAATTCTTTTGTTTAAGTTTGGCCTTTTTCTCAGTAATGATTGGAAATCAATTTTATTGAATGATCATTTTTTCCACTGAAAGAATATACCCAGTTTTGCTAGAGACATGACTTTGGACTGTAAACTTAGAACTTTCACCTTCTGGAATACCATATTTCTTGCCTTCTAAACCTTTAATATTGACATGGGTATTGTGCAGTGATGGCAGGGACACTGTGCCCCTTGACTCAGGTAGGTTGTGAACAGGGAAATTCCCTTCCCCCTTTCTGCCCTTGTGATTCCCAAGGAAAAAACTATTATCCTTGGACATCCTTTAAGATGAGATAAAAAAAAGAGATACACCTTGGGGACACACCTGGATAGCCTAAGCCCTGAGGGTATCAGACAGACCCCGTACTCACTGAATGCCTGAGTGCAAGGAGTCATGTCCACACTACTGGAAAGAATACAAAAAGGCCAGAACTGAGGAACTTGAGGGAGCCTCCCATGGCTGTTCCACTCATGCTGTCTTGCTGGCCATTAATCCTATCTTACTAATAAATCTTTCTTTTTACTTTTAAGCTAAGTTTAGAGTCCTCTTATTCTTGAGAAAGGTTTCTTTCCTGAATCCGGGGTTCACCATTTGCACCCCTATAACATTATGAAAGCCTTTAAGTCCTGAGTGATCCTGATTGTTGCTCCATGGCATTTGAATTATTTCTTTCTGGCTTCTTGCAATATTTTTTACTTGGCATGGGAGCTCTTGAACTTAGATATTATGTTCCAGGAAGTTTTCTTTTCAAGATTTCTTTTTGGAGGTGATCTGTGGATTCTTCCAATTTCTATTTCACTCTCTAGTTCAAGAATATCTGGGCTGTTTTCTTTGATAATTTCTTGTTTTATGATGTCCACATTTTTTTTATCATGACTTTCGGGTAGTCCAATAATTCCTAAATTGTCTGTCCTGGATCTATTTTCTAGATTAATTACTTTTTTCAATGAGATATTTCACATTTTCTTCTATTTTTTTTCATTCTTTTGATTTTCTTTCATTGTTTCTGGATTTCTTATGAAGTCATTAGCTTCTAGTTGCCTAATTTTAATTTTTAAGAAATTATTTTCTTCTCTCTGCTTTTGAGTCTCCCTTTTAATTTGGTCCATTTCTTCTTGAATTGCTTTCATGTCACTTCCCCATTTTTCCTCTGCATCTCTTAATTGATTTTCAAAACCTTTTTGAAACTCTTCTAGGATCTGAGTCCAATTCATATTTTTCTTTTGGACTTTCTGTGTATTTGCTTTACTTTCATTGTCCCTTTCTGTGTATGTGCCTTGTTCTTTTTCTCCATAAAAAAATTCTTTATGGTTGAGTGTGTTTTTTTTTGTTTGTTTTTTGATATTTGCTCATTTCCCCAGCCCTTTTAAAGTTAGACTCTGGTCTCCAGCAGGTTTGGGCACCCGTATTAAACTTCAGTCCTTCTTTCATGTTACCGTTAGCCATATTTCTGGGCTTCTACAAATTTCAGTTCTTCCACGATGTTATGATGGCCTATTACTATGGTGAACACTATCATTCACAAAGTTACTTCAGCTAGCAAACTGTTATTCTTCTTGTCTAACTCTATCATCCCCCTTTCACATCTAAATTGTTAAGAACTCTTAATTCTACTTAAGTAACCATCTCCCTTATACACACCATTGTCTCCTCTGAGAGTGTCCTTACCCTGATATAGGATTTTATTTTCTTATGCCTGTAGTATTATAAAAAGTCTGATTACATTGTTCTAGCTGACTCAATTTTCTCCACTGCAGGGCATCATTCATTCTATTAAACTGTGAAATGGACCTTCCCAAAAGTGTAGTTGTGACAATATAACCTCTCTAACCAATAAATTCTAAAGGAATTTCTGTTTCCAGAACCAAAATGGCAGAGTAAAAATGGGGAAGCTGGAAACTACCATGAGAATCCTCTCTAACCAATCTCAAAATAATACCACAAAATTAATAAAGAGTGAAAGAATCAAAAAAGAGACAGAGTGAAGCAACTTTCATCAAGAGAACAATTGGAAAAGTAAGCAGAGAACATCTGGGGCATTGGGATGAGACGGGAGCACAGTCAGCAGGAGGCTATAGTAAAGAGTAAGGAAAAGGCATACAGAAAGACCCTCTACCCCACATCTACTGTTCAGGTTCTGAACCTGGGCCTGAGCCAACATCCAGACCCTAAGAACTTACATATACCACTACTGTCCAACTCAATGCACACCCCTTAACATTCTAAGAAAACATACACTAAAGTCCAGAATTCTAGTCCAGGGCAGTCTGTGCTGCACAGTCTGATCTGTGTGGTTCCAGAGCAAGACTAGGAGTCCCAGCCTGTGCTTGTGGTTAGGAGTAGATCTCACTTTAGAGCAGTTATTAAGTCCTGATCTGGGGGCCCTGATCCCTGTCATAGGCAGTCCCTATAGGATACTGACCTGAGGGAGCCTGGTGGACCCTTGCCAAAGCTTGATGTAGAGCCCCAGGGTGGGACAGTCTGCTGTGACCTCCGGTCCTAACCTGACTAAGCCCATAGTGAGACCAAAAGTCAATGCTCAAGCCTAAGGCTAGAATTTGAACTATCAGGAGTCTTAGGGGCTAATTGAATCAGCAGCAATGGGAGGTCCAAGCCCATATATATATATATAATATAGAGAAATGGACTTGTATTGTCACTTCATTGTTTTAAATAACTCTTGCTGAGGAAACTTCTTAATATCAAACCAATAAAATTGGCAATGTCTACAAAACTTAAAGCTGTAAAGATGTGTTTAAAATTAAATAAATGTTAAATGAGGCTTACTAAGCCAGTATATGCCAGAAAAGGTAACATAACTGAAGTCTTCTTAGCTTTGAGGCTAGCTTTATATTTCTATAATAATATGCTATATTATTATGTATAAAGGTATACCTAATGAGAAAACTATCAATTCTTGCTTTAAAATATATCACAAAAGTGTTTTGTAGTTAAAAAATAGAATTATACTTTCAGGGTTTGATAAGATCTCAAAAGTCATCTAGTCCAAATTATATCTGAAACAAGAATTCCCACTACAATAAACACATATATTCTTTATTCTTCCCTTGAGTGTATAAGAACAAACTATTCATTTTTCCACAGAAGAAAATGAACTGTTTATTTTCCTCATATTCTCTCTCAAGAGCAGAGTGGAAGTACCTCCATGAAAGAGGTCAAAAACTTCTAATGATTTTATAATGTAATAAAAAATGTCTGAGAGCAATAGAGACTCTTCTAAAATATTATTTAAAATGCCTTATTCTATCCTGAAAAAACAAAGGTGATTCCAATGTTATCACTCAGTACACATTTACCAATCTCTTTCTAAGTGATAGAAGTCTGCATTGGGAGAAGTGAGATCTACTCATTACTCTCTTCTTTTGGAGACCTATCCATATAAATAATGAAACATAGGTATTTAAGCAAGGATAGCACTTCTGGAGTGATTCCTGAGCCTTATTTAGGGCCCTTCATCTACCTTTTTGTCCATCTTTTATTCTACTCCAAGAAGCTGTGACATGCCCAACGGTGACATCCCAATAAATCTTAGCAGATGAGCTAAATCAAGTTGAGGGTAACTGACATGTCTCAAACCCATTGGTGAGATAGGGGGAAGACGTTTCTTCTTGCCTTAGCCTGTGAATACCTTACCCAGTGGAATGGGCAAATGAGAGAAATTTATTTCCCAAATCATGAAGTTAATTGAAGCAGATGATTGTGAATCTCTTAGACTTTGGTCAGTCACTGAAGATCCCAAGGTCAACTGAATGCCAGGCTGTCACCAGTCATCCTGACTTTTTTCCTGCCATTGGAATTTCATGGCTCTGGAAGACAGAGTGAAGGTGACAATTTTGTACTTTCTCATTAAAATTAAATTCATTTATAAATCAAGACATTACCCATTTATGTCATTTGTCCTTTAAAAACAAAGGACAAAAAAACAGCAACGGTCTAAATTAAGTTGAAAAACCTAGCTATGTTGCCCTAAAGAAGTATAGGTTCTACAAGGACAAAATAAGGAGATCATGAATGCTTCTTTTTTAAACCTGAGACTCAATGGAAAGATCAGATTCAATATCTAGATTTTAGGGAGTGAGGAAAAGAAACACAAAGTGATTGACAATTATCAATACTTATAAGTCTCTACAGTTATTAAGGAGAAAGTATTGGTGAATGTAAGGACACACATGAAAATTGATGAGAGCATCAGATAGCCACAGTGAACCATTGGCACACTGTCAGAAAATAGGATTCATAAGAGAGTTGACAACAAACGAGATTTAGCATGGGCAAAATTTGGTCTTGGTGGAGCAAGAGAGTTTTAAAAAAATTGGGAGAGACTCACATATCAAGAAAATATAAGACCAAGGCATTCTGAAAGACTCTAGAAGAGATTGGCTTGCTCAGAAATTGCTTGACATTGTGTGTAATTAACAACAAATATAAGTATTCCTTCCACATTTAAACTTTCCCTATTTTGGTTTCATATAATTGTGGGTTGACATGAGAAATTAAATGAGAATTTTTTGGAAGTATTGCAGAAGCTACAGATAAGAAATGAAGGTCAGCAGATGATACAGAAAAAGTTTAAGAATTCATTTTTACTTATCATTGACCTATATTAAAGCTAAATTAAAACTCCAGTCCTTGATTTCCATAGAGTTTATTAATATTTACTTGAATAAGAGAAGACAAATAGAAAAAGATTGAAGCCTATTCTCAAACTAGCCATGTGGGCTCTCCTCTCATAGCTAACTCTCTCTCAGCCACCATCCTTTTATCACTGTGTCCAAGGGACTAGAGAGAAACCACTTCCTGGAACTCCCTATTTTATCTTCTTCTTTATCTCAGGATCCTGACCTGTTCCTTTCCAGGTCCTGAGCCTAGGTCAGTGTCCCATGACCCATGATGGAATGAACTCATGTAACATATGCCAGAACACAGGTAGGACCCCAGTACACGATCTATGGGGGAGAGGGGAGTTCCTTCACACACATATATAGCCTATGACCAAGTACTTAACCCAAATTTTACAACAAGATATCATAAATACCTAATAAAAAAAAGAAAAAGAAATTCAGATATTTTCTCTAATACAAAGGGTGAGTCAAAAATTTTTATCCAAATTTTCCAAAGAACTGGAGTACTGCACACCTAAGCCTTCAGAGAAGGAAGGGACACTTCTACTTTCTGTGACCTTTATTATGTAAATATAATTGTTCACTTGAAGCTTTGTAAGCCAAAGTTCACTCTTAACTTCGGAAAATTATCAAGAAAGAGATACTAATAAAAGTGTATGATTCGGGGCAGCTGGGTAGCTCAGTGGATTGAGAGCCAGGCCTAGAGACTGGAGGTCCTAGGTTCAAATCCGGCCTCAGACACTTCCCGGCTGTGTGACCCTGGGCAAGTCACTTGAACCCCATTGCCCACCCTTACCACTCTTCCACCTAGGAGCCAATACACAGAAGTTAAGGGTTTAAAAAAAAATTTTTAAAAAAAGTGTATGATTCAAAACCACTTTCAGATTTTGTTCAGTTCTATTTGCATAGGAAAAGTCAAAGAATATGGCTAAGTAGGAAAGAGAGGGAATTGAAAGACCTCCTAGCCCAAACTGAGGGAAAGAAGTAGAAGTACTGAAGAGAGAGAGAGAAGAGGTTGTTGTTGTTTTGGGGGTGGGAATAGTTTTTCATATTCTAATCCAAGAGTTACTTTTTTTTAATGAGCAGTTAAAAAGCAGATAGGCTTTATAATAATTAATTGAATGTGACAGTGCTCTCAATTTCCTTAAGGCAGACCAAGTCAAGCAACACTTCTAGTGACATAAGCATTATGCAGAGATGGCATGGACACTGTAACCTGGAGATGGCAGGGTGGAATTCCTGCAAGATACAGGGTCAAGCCTAAACCTAGAATTTCCAGCCCTCTTCCACCTAAAGAACTCTAGGTGAGGGGCAGTTTAAGGCAATTAAGGGCAGTTCATTCCCGGGGGTTGAGGCTTGACCCTATATCTTGCATGAATTTCACCCTGCCATATCCATGTTATAACATTGTACCCCAGTGATTCCCAAAGTGAACACCACTGCCCCATGTTGGGTGGTGTAACAATTCAGGAGGCAGTGATGGCCACAGGTGCATTTTGGAACACGGATTCAGTGTGGTAACCAATTTATTAACAAAAAAAGAGATCAATTACAAATAGTCAAGTGATTTAAGATGACTGCTGAAGAAAATAGAGCCAAGGATTACTAAATTGGTAGCAGTACACCAGGTTCATCCTTCTCATTAAGATGATTTCAAATGTTTTAAATTTTTTTGTATTACATTCTATTCTGAGTTCAATAAATAGTTTCATAATTTCAAAGTTCAATGTTTCTAATTTTCAGCTTTCTTTACTATATTTTACGAAAAATGTAGAAACATTAATACATATATCTTTCCTATTAATTGATATTAAAATTTAAAAAAAATTAAATTCCAGGGGGTGCTAAGTAATATTTTTTCTGGGAAGGGGGCAGTAGGCCAAAGAAATTTGGGAACCACTGCTGTACCCTGTTATTTTTTAAAATAATAAAGGTTGATATAATGAGGGAAATTAGTAGTTTAATTAAAGCCATTGCTGATAGAGATAGACGATGTGCTTGTAAAAATCTATTCAAAATGTCCACCAGTACCTATCTCCTTCCATCTTGTCTTTTCTTACACCAGCAAGCACCCTCAGGAAGCCAAGGAGCCTGTCTCAAGCCCCACTTCCGAATTTAAGCTGTGCTCTACGTTGGTTCCTGTTGTCTAATGTTATCACGTCAGATCAGAAACCAAAAACCCATTGGATCATGGGAAATGTAGTTCCAAGGTCCCCCATGTGTCCACAGGAAGTTTGTCAAATACTTTTTGGGACCCCAGTAATTTTTAAATAACACATTACAGCCCTGTGATCCTTTGGGAGATAAATCTCCCCAATGGATCATGAAAACATAATCAAATTAGAATTTACAATAATTCAGAGATAAAAGGGAAATAGAAGGGAGAAAGAACAAAACCAATGTTCAGTGCATTGAAAAAAGCCATTTAGGGGGCAGTCCCCTTTTCTGGCATAAAGTGTCCATTCAAAATTAATGTATTCAACTCATTCAACTCCCCATAGTTCAAATCAACTGCACCCCAAAGATCAAATTTGGATCTTCATAATCCAGTAAAGGCTCTTCAGGCATCTTTATGGTGTGGGGAGATGGCACTATACTTATCCTGAAATTACTCTCAAAGAATTTAAACTTTACATTATAGATTATAAAACATACATTTTCTCCTGAGAATTATATATTACCCCCTGAGATTACTCCTAAAGGAGTTAAGAATTACCTTGCATTATAGATTATAATTCAGACATTATGATTATAAAAACTTGACACACACCCCCATGAGGAAAAATTTAAATAACACATTTCTCCCCTGAAAAGGGGACCTCAGGTCAGCTAAGGATGCATGGCTGAGTAACAGGGTTGTATGAAATCAATTGGCAAAAGAAATAATAATAAAAAAAGAATAATAAAATGTAAAATGTGCAAAAAAAGTAAGGAAAATTAAACTTATAAAGGCCTTTGAATCAAGGCCCAGTTAAAGTGATTTAAGCAGTTTGCAATTACCCATTCAGGGCCAGGACTATAGAAAATTGCCATTCTCTCTCTATATAAGAGAAATAAGGGGAATGTCTCTTTCTGGTCTGATTTTCCCTGCACCTTCTCAGTGAATGAGCCAATAATAGCCAATCTCAGGTGCTTTACTAGGAATCTAAGTTAAAGGGGACCCTCATCCTCTAAAATGTTAGAAAAGACTGAGACTCCAAAAACTTAAACCCCAGTTTCAAGCCCTTCAGTATTGGCATATAACTTCCGCAATCCATGATCTGTATGGCCTTCTGCCTGAACACTTTGCAGATTCTCAGTCTCCATAACCTTGTGGCTCTTTTTAGCACTTCTCCTGGAATCGGACAGAGAGGCATTAAATCACAGCCCCATGATATTTACCAATAATTGGCAGGTTACCATAGTCTCAGGCTTTTCAGATATGCATTAATAATATAGCAAATATATATTTGCATTAAGCTTATATCACTGTAAAATTTAAAAAAAAGGATAAATAATGATTATATATGTACTTTCAGTACAAGATGAGAAAAATATGTAATTAAAAAATTTAAAGGGAAAGGCAATAAGGAAATTAAAATTTTAGGGAAAAAATACAATGCTCTCAAGGATAAAAAGTGGGAAAAGAACAAATATTGCATTGCACATGTAAGGAAGAAAAATAAAGAAATGTTTTAAAAATCAAAAAATAATATAGCTTGGAAATAATGAAGGGTTTCTTACCCAAAAATGAGATTCATTCCCTGTTAAGCCTTTCCATGAGCTGTGAGTGTAAATGGGTTTTACAAAATAGCAGATTCACAATGCACAGAGTACCATAATTCCTAATAACACATTTTAAAGTAATAATAAACAACCCATTATTATAATAACTTGCTATGATGTTTAAAAAATCATATATTTTTTACAAATTCAAACCTTGGCTAAGATATTTTCTCAACAATTATCCTTAAGAATTCTAGATTCTTCTGATAAAAGCAGGCTAAAACATAGAGACTAATATCACCATACAGGAGCTCTCCTGGCTTCCTGTTTAAAAAAAATAAGACAACAATTCGTCACAATAAAATATATAAAAGCTTATCCTTTAAGACAACAATTCTTTAAAATAAATACATAAAAACCTTATCATTCATACAGAAGGGACTAGGATCTAAAGCAAAATTTAAAAGACCTCTCACAAAACTACAATTTTAATCTCAAGGCATCACCAAGGTTGTACACAATTACGAAGATAGACATGTGCTCCTATAAATACAGTATATAGAAGGCAATTTACAGCTTTAAATGTGTAAGATGTTCAAATGGTAAGAGAACAGCATTTTTTTGATTCAGTAAAACATGAAACCTTAAATGAATTAGGAAATACCAGATAACAAGCTATACAGTCCAAAACCCTCTTCTACCAGTTCTAATAGATTTTTTCATTATTTGGGAGTTACGATAAAATCATAAACAGAATTACTTTAGCAGCCAAAACTTAATTAGCTTAAAATGAGTCAGTGCAACAGGAAAATCAACAACAACAAAAAATGACAAAATTAATTCCCAAAACCAATCAACAAAGTACAGTAAGATTCAGAGTCTTTAAAACAGAAATAAAACCCATTAAGTTCTGAGGTTTTAAAAGTCCACCTCTGGTTCAATTTAAAGTTCTTCTGATTGAGCTCTGCTCTGAGCTTAAGGGGTTTTAAAGTTCAAAGTTCCCCTGAGTTAATAACCACAAGAAAGTTTGAAATAGGCCATGTGGCCCAGTGAAGAGTAAATGCTAGCATATCTAGGGAAAAGCTTAGGTTCCGTATTTAGGAAAAACCCATGTGGAGAGATTGTGGGCAGGGGTGGCTAGGTCAGGCTTTAGAAGAAACAGGTGGAGGGTGATATTTGGGGTAAAAGCGTCTTTTCAGGTTAAAGCCATTACCAAGAAAGCAGGGGTGTGGGGGGGGCAATATTTCCCAAATCTCAAGCTGCAGAGGCAGTCTCTGGAGAGGTGGCAAGTCAAAGTGGCCAGCATTGTAGTGGAAGCAGCAGAGGGGGGTCAGCACTGTTGAGGCTCGGGATTCAGGATTCAGCAGAGATGAGGAGAAGAGGCGGAGGAGGCAGCAGGAAACCCAGCATTTGAACAATGTGGGTAGAGGCCACCAGGCCCTGGGCACTGGGAAAAAGAACTAGCAGCCCAGCGGCAATTAAAACCATTGTCCCTTTTCCCTGAAAAGCAGCCTCAAGGCTGGGGAGAATGGGGAGAGGAGCAAGAACTGAAAAAGAGCAGCTTTGAGGCTGTGGGTCTCAGAGTCACATGGCTTTTTAGGCTATCGGAAAGACTGAGAGTCCGTCTTTCTACATGGTTGGCCAAACTGTTATTTTTTAAAATGATAAAGGCTGATATAATGAGGGAAACTAGTAGTTTAACTAAAACCATTGCTGATAGAGATAAATCGACCACTTGCCTGTAAAAATCTATTCAAAATGTCCGCCAGTACCTATCTCCTTTCATCTTGTCTTCTCTTACACCAGCAAGCCCCCTCAGGAAGCCAAAGAGCCCATCTCAAGCCCCACTTCCGAATTTAAGCTGTGCTTTACATTGGTTCCCGTTGTCTGATGTTATCACGTCAGATCAGAAATCAGAAACCCATTGGATCACAGGAAATGTAGTTCCAAGGTCCCCCATGTGTCCACAGGAAGTTTGTCAAATACTTTTTGTGTCCCCAGTAATTTTAAATAACAAAACCCCTTAACTCAGGCAGGTGGTGAACAGGGAAATTCCCTTCCTCTTTCCTATCCTTGTGACTCCCTAGTCAAAGACTATTATCCTTAGACCATCCTTTAGGGTGAGATAGACAAAGAGATACACCTTCTGGCCACACCTTTATAGCCTAAGCCCTGAGGATCTCAGGCAGACCCCCATCTGCTGAATGCCTGAGTGTGAGAAGTCATGTACACATGCTCACAGTTGTAAAAAAATATAAAAACCCCTGGACTGAAGCTTTCGGGAAGCAACTGCTAGAGTTGTTCCCCTCATGCTCCTATGCCATTTCTTGGGAGCACCACCCCCCTCAGGGTTGCTCCACTCATGCTGTCTTGCTGGCCATTAATGCTATCTTACTAATAAATCTTTCTTTTTTACTTTTAAGCTAAGTTTGGAGTCCTCTCATTCTTGAGAAAGTTTTCCTCCCTGAACCCAGAGGTTCCCCAACTGGCATAACAGTTGGCGTCCAACCTTTTTGACTCTCCAGGAAGCTGCTCCTGCTCCTGGATCTCTCACGAG
Organism: Gracilinanus agilis; assembly: GCF_016433145.1. NCBI lineage: Eukaryota > Metazoa > Chordata > Mammalia > Didelphimorphia > Didelphidae > Gracilinanus > Gracilinanus agilis. The sequence continues at coordinate 517,052,109 of NC_058132.1, forward strand.
GACATAGCTTCTCAGGTAGAAAGGAGCCTTTCTTGGACTCCTAAAACCCTCATTTTTGGGGTGATATCTTTGTGGGTCCTCTCTTCACTTTTGCTCCCATAGGGTATGGAATATAAGGTTATTACCCAGGTTGACTCCCCAGTTTGTTACCAGAAGATGTTCTGGTCTGGGTGGTAGATTCTCTTCAGTGTGTAGCACTGAATTTTAGGTTTTCCCCAGTGTACACTGGGTGGCAGGTTTTGGGTTTCTCCTCAGTGGGCACTGTGTCACTGAATTGCAGGTTCTCCTCAGTGTACCCTGTGTAACACTGAGTGGCAGGTCAGGCACCCTCTGTGGATGCACAGTTGTGTGCAGGTTCTCCTCAGAACCCACTATGGGGCACTGAGTTGCAGGTTTCTCCTCAGTGCTAAGTGGCACTGGGTTGCAGGTTTGTGGGTTTGGCCTTTCACATCAAAATGGGATAGAGACAGAACATAACCTGAGATTCCCCTTGGAGGACTTAACATTCCAAGGAACTTTCCCCTCCCTTAGAAACTGAGAGATGACATCTCCAGCAGAGATACAACTGCAGCCTCTTTTTCCCCCAACCTCCTCAGAACTTCCATCCACCCTAGATTCCTTTGTTTACTCTCCTCAACTCTCAGCTCCAAAACCTCTCCTTTACCCTTTAGACTCAAAGCTGAAGGCCCAAACCACTCCCCACCATAATATCCTATTGTACCCACCACTGCCTGGTACCTTGTCCATTCCTCAGCCTACCCATTCACACCTGGAGCAGACTGAGCTATGGTGATAGGGCTCATCTTCTTCCTGTGAGAGAGGTGCCCTCACCAGATGGGTTAGTTCAGGTATATGATCCTTTTTTCTATGACAAATCTAGCCCAGATTAAGGAGAAGTTGGGTTGATACTCTAAGAACCACACCAAATTTATTGAAGGTTTTAAATCCCTTGCCCTACAGTATAATCTGTCCTAGTCAGACATGCACATAATTCTTGCTACCTGTTGCACCCCAGACGAAAAGAAGCAAATCTGGGACTTGGCCAAAGCAATAGGAGATGAGAAAGCCCTAGGTGGCACATGGGAAAGAATCCCTGGCTCTACTGCTGTCCCAGGACAAGATCCTGGATGGGATTATGGAAATGAGAGCCACTGTAGGCGAAGAAGCCATGATTGATTGCATCCTCCAAGCAATGGAGAGAGGAATTAGGAAGCAAGTAAATTATAATAAACTTAGGGAAATTACTCAAGGAAAGGAGGAGAATCCTGTTCTCTTCTTGTGTAGACTAGTAGAAGCTATGAAAATATACAAATGTCAACCCATAGACTGATAAGGGGGCAACTATCTTATGCCTCCATTTTATAGGACAGTCAGCCCCAGATATCAGGCAAAAACTGCAAAAGTTTGATCTGGGACCACAGACTCCAATTAACCCATTAGTAAATGCTGCTTTTAAGGTGTTTCACAACAGGGACCAGATAACAGAGGAGGGACACACCCATGAGAAGCTGTTTGTAGCCTCTCTCACCTCTTTGAACTGTGGGCAGAAGCCAAGGGGCTCTTGTCATGCCTGTGGACAATATGGGTATTGATCATGGGATTGTCATTTGAAGGAAAGACTCCCCTCGTCTCCGTGCCCAGCCTGTGGGCAACAAGGACACTGGAAACACCAGTGTCACTCTAGGTAGAGACCCTGGCAACCTGAAAAGCATTTCCCCATCCTCCAGTCTCCTGAAGACTTGGAATAGGGGCGCTCTAAGGCTGGCTTCCTCCCAGTTTCCATCACTATGGCCAAACCTAGGGTTTCAATTGAGGTGGAAGGTAAGTGCACTTTGTTTCTCATTGATACAGGAGCCACTTATTCTGTTCTCCTTTCACACAATGTTCCTACATTGCCTTTGCAGCATCAGGTAATTAGAGTAGGGGGTAAGATTCTTAGATGTAGGGAAACTGCACCCCTAGCCTGTGCCTACAAGGATAAACTATTCTAACATCCATTTCTGGTCATCCCTTCATCACCATGTCCTTTATTAGGAAGAGACATAATGGAGAAGCTAAGTTCTAAATTTTTCCTTATCTCAACTCTTGGTATCTTGGTGCCAGGAAGAGCTGTTTAGGTAACTCCTGTTATGATAAAACTCAATCCTAATTCCCCTTATCCACAAAGAAAACAGTACCCAATTTCCCCAGAAACAGGTGGTAAGGGGGAACAGACATCACTTATTCCTGTGAGCCACTGGAGGACCTTAAATTCCTCTTCCATTAGAAAAGCAAGCCTAAGGATGCTCTGGAATAAGTAGACCTCCATTCCTCCTGGTTATCTTAAATCTCTAAGAGGATCTGGTGAAGATATACATATCAGAAAAATATAGCAGATAAAATTATATGATATGTAGAGTATCAATTAGGAGTAGCATGATAAAATCTAAAATCATCTCTATAATTAATGGTCTTCAAACATTGAGCACTATCCATATTTTTTCCTCATATTTATGTTCCTTCATGTGTATACTCTGGACACCCTACATATGTAGGGAAATATTTATTGAATGATTTGTTAGCTTGGAAATAACAGAGAACTACCAAAGTAGTCAGAAAAATGTCTCTTTAATCAGGAAAGGGATAAGTCCAATATTTGGCCCTTTCTTCAGAGTCTGACACTTAGACTTTTACAAGGTCTATACCTTAGACCCTGGTGACATTATCCCTGGGAGTGATACCTCACTAGTTGATGACTCCAAGGAAGAAAAGAATTTGGGGAATTTATATACCTGCTGGGAAACCAATGGAACAGGGAAATATGATTGACATTACCGGGGTTATAAGGAAATGGGACAGGTTACAAAGAAATTACTGATAGAGTAAAATCAAGAGTAGGAGAGGAATCATAGCCAGAGTCTAGGGTGTCAGGTAAGGAGATACTTACAAAGGATACTAAAAGGATGGTCTCTGCCCAGGTGGGGGTCTTCCTAGGAAAGGGTCTCTGATACAATGGGGAAGACTAAGAAAAAAGAGTACTTAGCATTTACTTTGTCCCACTTAGCTGGCATTGTCATTTAAGTTAGGGTTCATTATTCAATCTGAAAGTGCTAGCCTGAGTTTCCCTTCAGGGTGAATTTTCATGGGAACAGGGAACCAGTACAGGCTTTTGAGTCTCCAGTTTACCAGATAGTCCTAAAACTTGACATTCATCAGATCTTACTAGGCTACAAGTTTGGGGTTTCTAGATTCCATGTTGACAGATTATATAAATGTTATTACTTTTTGAACTTTTAGTAATAATTTGCCTCAGTTTTATTTTTTTTCTGATTCATTATTTGATAAAACTCACAATATAGGAAAGGCAAGAAAATTAAGTTTTCTAAGTATGGTGCATTTCAGGTTCATTATAGACATGGAAAGCCCTTATATAAAAAGGAGCTAATAAAGACAAAACAAAACAAAACAAACATCATATCACATCTTATATAATACCCTACCCCAATATTACTGGTGTTAACTAGGAAAAAACACGGAATTATTAAATAGTCAGAAGAATTACTCTTTAGTTAAGGAAAGGGGTACAGTGCTGAGTTAGGCCTCTACACAGAGCTGCGCACCACATGCCTACACACAGTCAGGGTGGCATAGGCATGGAAGGGAGATGGCATGGACATTATACAGAGATGCCATGGACACTGTACCCCTTAACTCAGCCAAACTATAAGCAGGAAAATTCCTTTGCTCCCTTCTGTCCTAGTGAATCCACCCAAGAACATCTGATAGCTACTATAAGACCCTGAGATCACTATCATCCTTGGATGTCCTTTAGGTTGAGATGGACAAAGAAATACACCTCCAGGCCATACCATCGGGCAATATCTCAGGCATCCATCTGTTCCCTAAACCATAAGGGTCTCAGACAGACCCCACACCACCCCTGAATACCTGAGTGCTTAGAGCCAGGTCTACACCATGGCATAACCTCACATACTCACTGGTGTAAAAGGTATAAAACCCCCTGAACTGAGACATTCTGGCAGCATCCACCAGGGTTGTTCCACTCATGCCCTCTTGTTGGCCATTAATCCTATCTTTCTAATAAATCTTACTTTTTACTTTTAAGCTAAGTTTCAGAGTCTTGCATTCTTGCAAAAGGTATCCTTCCCAAACCCAGGGGTTCACCAATGTACCCCACAAAACCCAGTTAAACCCCATAACAAGGGTACTGAACTCTGTTTGCTCTGGTTACTGACCCCTGGGAAAGCCAACCACACTATATTGGATAATTCTAAGAAACAAAAGAATTTGGGTAACCTATATATCATTTGGGGAGACCCATTGGCAGGGAAAGATGACTGACATTACCATGGCTTCAAGAAAATGGGAGTGTTCAAACTATACAGACAGAATACAATTAAGTTTGGGAAAGGACTCTTAAGCCAGAGGTTAGGGTGTAAAGGGAAGGGGCTACTTAGAATGGATACTAAAAGGATGGTCTCATCCCAGGTGTGGATCTTCTTGAGAAATGGTCTCTGACACAATGGGGGAGACTACCTAAGAGAAAAATAGTATTTGGCATATGCTTAGTCCCACCTAACTGGGATTGTCATTTACCTTAGGGTCCATTATTCAGTCTAAAACTGCTAACCTGAGATTCTCTTAAGGATGGATTCTCATGGGAATAGGGAACAAGTACTAGCTTTGGTGTCTCCAACTTACAAGCTAATCCTAAAAAATGGGTTTAATAAGATCTTACTAGGCTACAAGTTTGATTTCTAGATTCCATGTTGACACGGGCTATCCCATGACTATGTTACATTCATTATCCATTCTCATTTTCTGAGCCAACATCATCAACATTTCTAAATCCGGCACATAGTTTTCATTTTTTCATACATCTCCAAGTCCAAGTTTTGTCCAAATTGATAGAAACTTGTCAACCAAGTTATAGTATGGAATTCCCTTTGAAAATCTTAAAATGATATATCTTTTTAGGTATTCATATTAGGGGACTATTTTTTCCTTAAATTTGTTATTTTGAATGACAGGCTTTTAGTACAAGGCCTGTCTTGAGCTTGCTTTTGAGAATTGCATTTTGTTTTCATTTCCTATTTTGTTGGAATAAAAAAAGTGTATCAAGAATTTTACAGAACGAATAAAATGAAAACTTATGTAATAATATTTGTCTTGGTTATTTTATTTGGAAATGCCTATATAATATCTAATTTACCATGTTCAGTAGGTAGTTAACAATGCTACAGTGAAGCTCAGGACAGAGAAGATAAAATTGGATATGTAGATCTGGAATCATCTGCATAAATATTATAATTATATTTTTAGGAGTTAATAAAGTCATCAGGAGGGAAAATATAGAAAAAGAGAAGAGAGTCCATATACAATTTTGAGGTAAGTTCACAATAAGGGCATGTAATGAGGATAATAAACCAGCCAAGAAGACTGAGGAGAGGTTAACATAGATAGGAATAGAACGAGTATTTTCAAGAAATCCTAGAGAAAATAGAATATCCAAGAATTTGGGATAGTCAGAAGTGTCAAATGCAACTGATGTTTGATTTTTGTTTTCTAAAAGAGAGAAAGAGAGAGAGAAAGAGAGAGACAGGGAGGGAGACAGAGAGAGAGAGATAGAGAGAAGGAAGAGATGGGGAAAGTGAGAGACAGAGGGAGAGGCAAAGGCAGAGTGAGAGTTGATAAGAGATCAAGAACAATAGACTTATTCTTTTAATAATATAAAAATGGGTCTAGTATTCCAAAATCTCCCAAACTACAAAATCAATGACATTGTTAGAATGTTTGGTGCATCCCCTCCTTTTTGCCCTACCCAAATGTCATGATTCAAATATCCTTTTTTCTTGGGGGTTTGGAGATTTGTTATTAGCTTTTAATTACACATATATCTATAATAGTTAAATATATTATTTGGTACAATACAAAAATGAAATAAGGGAATAATGTCGCAAAAAATTGCTATAGAAATACAATATAGAAATGAATGATTAGTAAGTTTGGAATTAGAAAAAAAGTTTTTTTTCTCCATAGGAACCTCATTATAGCATCATCTGCTTTCCCCATCTTCAACCATGTCACATAGGAACAGTGTCCTATGTGAGCCTTGTTTGTAAGTAAGATCCTTTTAAAAAATTTACTTTCTTAAGTTAAAGTCTGAAGCAGACACTAATTCCACGCAGCAATGGGTCATACTTAATAAAATGCCAGTGTAGTTTTTTTCACTCATAAATGAAAATACTACATAGTTAGAAAATCTTGAAACCTTTTGGACTATGTTTTCCAGAATTCTTTTTGATCTCTCCATCACATTGTGGGGTCACGTTTTGTGTATAGTTTGCTGTAAGCACTTCCTGGGAATTCTGGAAAATGTAGTTCAAGAGGTTTCAAGATTTTCTAACTATACAATACTAGGTGCAAATCAAGTATACCTCAATTACCAAGGTTAATAGGAAATGTTAATCCAATTCATGGTCAATCTTAAGGTTGGGGTGGTCAACATATGTACACAATGAGTGGAACAGTAAATATCTAGAATTCCTATAATGTATTTTTTAATCTACCTTTTTGCAAAATGTTTGACTTGTATATGTCAAACTTTTAGTAAAATGACTTTTTTTACATAGAGTGAAACCATGGTTTGCCTAAAAAAAAGCAAAAAATAAAAAAATAGAACCACTCAAAGATATAAAACTAGAGTAAGAGAGAATGTGCAGATGAGAAGTTACAATACTTTGTTCTTTCTTGAATTTAAATTACTACTGATTGATCCTCATTAGTGAATGCTACTTTTGTGGATTTTAAAATACAGCTTTATTGTGAATGCACCAACTTTTAAGAGGTTTCTTTTCAGTCAAGCAATTTGAATTCAGTTATCAGAATATCACAAAATGGGTCAAATTTGGAGCATCTCATGTGGTTTTCGCAAGTGTCTCTGCATACTTTTAAAGTACATGGAGTACTTTATATTTGGTATTTTTTTTAAATATATATGTGTATATATAAATTTTCAATTTTATTTATATAAATATTTATTTATATAAATGTAATATATATATTTATATAAATTTAAAAATATATATTTATATAATATTTTAAATATTTATATATTTATATTTGGTATTGCTTTTTAATTCAATAAAGCATTCTACAATAATTTTCATCAAATAAAGAGCAATTCTGTCAGAAAATGACCAAGTGGATCATGAATACTTTGAGATTCACATATTGTATTACTGTATATCAAGTGTAAGAATGCAGACAAAGAAAATGAGTGACAAAATGAAAAAAAAATCATATGTAGAACATCATACATTCATTAGCAAAGCTGATTTCACTTTCGCTTCCTCAGTCTTTGGAATATACTAATATATCATGAATAATTTTTGGTAGATAAGAAAACTATTGTGGATATATGGTCCAGTCTCAAGAGAACAACTGATCTTATACAAAATCACCATTAGCCCAGAGCATGCTAAGTAAGATTCAGATTCAGTTACACTTTTATATAGGGTCATCTCAATATGCTGGGCCATATGCCCAGGAAAATTCTAAATCTAGTGGAATGGAGACAGATGTGAGAGGGAAGTTAGTTCCAGCCCTTTTCCCCCCTCTCTTCCTAATAATACATCTCCCATTATTTCTTCCTTTACCCCAACACACCCACCTAGTAGAGTAACTAGCTTGAAAAATGAGAGGAAGCCAAAGGTCTTGTCTTTTCTTTTGTACCATGATTCCTTTAAGACTGAAAAAGACTTTTTGGTTCTTAGAAGAAATATTGTTTCCTATTGACTGATACCAAAGGTTTATCATTGTAGACCTTTTTTCTCCTTGACAAAGTAGCATCTGATTAAAAAAGATTCTCACACCTGACAGGAAAGCATCCAAGAGAATCATATATTTCATTTTTTGGTATTCTTTGGGAAATTGTGGCATCAAGAATATAATTTATTAACTATAATAATAAATGGCTTTTATTTAGTGCTAATCAGTTTCCAAATCTTCTACATGGTATCCCATTTTATCCTCACAATCATGAGAATTAAATAATATTATCTTTATTTTACAGATGAAAAAACTGAGACCAATAGAAATTAAGTGATTTGCCTAGGGTCACACAGGTAGTACATGTCTCAGACAAGATTCAAACTCTGCATTTCCACATCTAATTAACTAACCACTATCTAGCCTACCTTAAAGTTAATATATGGCATATTTTCTGAACTGATAGACTTCCCNTTATAATTATATTTTTAGGAGTTAATAAAGTCATCAGGAGGGAAAATATAGAAAAAGAGAAGAGAGTCCATATACAATTTTGAGGTAAGTTCACAATAAGGGCATGTAATGAGGATAATAAACCAGCCAAGAAGACTGAGGAGAGGTTAACATAGATAGGAATAGAAAGAGTATTTTCAAGAAATCCTAGAGAAAATAGAATATCCAAGAATTTGGGATAGTCAGAAGTGTCAAATGCAACTGATGTTTGATTTTTGTTTTCTAAAAGAGAGAAAGAGAGAGAGAAAGAGAGAGACAGGGAGGGAGACAGAGAGAGAGATAGAGAAAAGGAAGAGATGGGGAAAGTGAGAGACAGAGGGAGAGGCAAAGGCAGAGTGAGAGTTGATAAGAGATCAAGAACAATAGACTTATTCTTTTAATAATGTAAAAATGTGTCTAGTATTCCAAAATCTCCCAAACTACAAAATCAATGACATTGTTAGAATGTTTGGTGCATCCCCTCCTTTTTGCCCTACCCAAATGTCATGATTCAAATATCCTTTTTTCTTGGGGGTTTGGAGATTTGTTATTAGCTTTTAATTACACATATATCTATAATAGTTAAATATATTATTTGGTACAATACAAAAATGAAATAAGGGAATAATGTTGCAAAAAATTGCTATAGAAATACAATATAGAAATGAATGATTAGTAAGTTTGGAATTAGAAAAAAAGTTTTTTTTCTCCATAGGAACCTCATTATAGCATCATCTGCTTTCCCCATCTTCAACCATGTCACATAGGAACAGTGTCCTATGTGAGCCTTGTTTGTAAGTAAGATCCTTTTAAAAAATTTACTTTCTTAAGTTAAAGTCTGAAGCAGACACTAATTCCACGCAGCAATGGGTCATACTTAATAAAATGCCAGTGTAGTTTTTTTCACTCATAAATGAAAATACTACATAGTTAGAAAATCTTGAAACCTTTTGGACTATGTTTTCCAGAATTCTTTTTGATCTCTCCATCACATTGTGGGGTCACGTTTTGTGTATAGTTTGCTGTAAGCACTTCCTGGGAATTCTGGAAAATATAGTTCAAGAGGTTTCAAGATTTTCTAACTATACAATACTAGGTGCAAATCAAGTATACCTCAATTACCAAGGTTAATAGGAAATGTTAATCCAATTCATGGTCAATCTTAAGGTTGGGGTGGTCAACATATGTACACAATGAGTGGAACAGTAAATATCTAGAATTCCTATAATGTATTTTTTAATCTACCTTTTTGCAAAATGTTTGACTTGTATATGTCAAACTTTTAGTAAAATGACTTTTTTTACATAGAGTGAAACCATGGTTTGCCTAAAAAAAAGCAAAAAATAAAAAAATAGAACCACTCAAAGATATAAAACTAGAGTAAGAGAGAATGTGCAGATGAGAAGTTACAATACTTTGTTCTTTCTTGAATTTAAATTACTACTGATTGATCCTCATTAGTGAATGCTACTTTTGTGGATTTTAAAATACAGCTTTATTGTGAATGCACCAACTTTTAAGAGGTTTCTTTTCAGTCAAGCAATTTGAATTCAGTTATCAGAATATCACAAAATGGGTCAAATTTGGAGCATCTCATGTGGTTTTCGCAAGTGTCTCTGCATACTTTTAAAGTACATGGAGTACTTTATATTTGGTATTTTTTTTAAATATATATATGTATATATAAATTTTCAATTTTATTTATATAAATATTTATTTATATAAATGTAATATATATATTTATATAAATTTAAAAATATATATTTATATAATATTTTAAATATTTATATATTTATATTTGGTATTGCTTTTTAATTCAATAAAGCATTCTACAATAATTTTCATCAAATAAAGAGCAATTCTGTCAGAAAATGACCAAGTGGATCATGAATACTTTGAGATTCACATATTGTATTACTGTATATCAAGTGTAAGAATGCAGACAAAGAAAATGAGTGACAAAATGAAAAAAAATCATATGTAGAACATCATACATTCATTAGCAAAGCTGATTTCACTTTCGCTTCCTCAGTCTTTGGAATATACTAATATATCATGAATAATTTTTGGTAGATAAGAAAACTATTGTGGATATATGGTCCAGTCTCAAGAGAACAACTGATCTTATACAAAATCACCATTAGCCCAGAGCATGCTAAGTAAGATTCAGATTCAGTTACACTTTTATATAGGGTCATCTCAATATGCTGGGCCATATGCCCAGGAAAATTCTAAATCTAGTGGAATGGAGACAGATGTGAGAGGGAAGTTAGTTCCAGCCCTTTTCCCCCCTCTCTTCCTAATAATACATCTCCCATTATTTCTTCCTTTACCCCAACACACCCACCTAGTAGAGTAACTAGCTTGAAAAATGAGAGGAAGCCAAAGGTCTTGTCTTTTCTTTTGTACCATGATTCCTCTAAGACTGAAAAAGACTTTTTGGTTCTTAGAAGAAATATTGTTTCCTATTGACTGATACCAAAGGTTTATCATTGTAGGCCTTTTTTCTCTTTGACAAAGTAGCATCTGATTAAAAAAGATTCTCACACCTGACAGGAAAGCATCCAAGAGAATCATATATTTCATTTTTTTGGTATTCTTTGGGAAATTGTGGCATCAAGAATATAATTTATTAACTATAATAATAAATGGCTTTTATTTAGTGCTAATCAGTTTCCAAATCTTCTACATGGTATCCCATTTTATCCTCACAATCATGAGAATTAAATAATATTATCTTTATTTTACAGATGAAAAAACTGAGACCAATAGAAATTAAGTGATTTGCCTAGGGTCACACAGGTAGTACATGTCTCAGGCAAGATTCAAACTCTGCATTTCCACATCTAATTAACTAACCACTATCTAACCTACCTTAAAGTTAATATATGGCATATTTTCTGAACTGATAGACTTCCCTTCAGCCATTCAAAATGGGGAATTTGAACAATACCAGTCTTATTCTTATCATTTTTCTTTATAACCACTACATGATACAAAGAGAATAAAATTATACTTTTTTTCCAAAAATTTATCTGAATATAGGGGGGAACAAACATTTACAATGATGAGCCTTAGTTTTTACTCTACATTGATGATTGATTATGTTCTTTGTTGAATAAGCCAGCATGGCCAGTCAGAAGGTGATGACTTTTATTCTTAGACATTGAATCTTATTGAAAACAGGAATTTTCATGGAAAAAAAAGAAAAAATAATGCTTTCTGACCATCATTTCTCCATATTCCTAGGAATTCTGATTTCTCATAAGTGTTGGGTGGACATGCATGACTCATGTAATCCTTGTCCTTTCCCATAGGTCTTCAAATGCCCCCTTGCTTTTGAATTATATAGATCTTAAATGTCTGGGAAGAGGCAGAATGGGAGTTCTTATTAGATTTCTTATAGACCTTCTTTGTAACTTATGAGTTATAAAATGGAAAATTATCCTTCCCAGAAAAGGAAGTGATCAAGCTAACTCCTCACTTAAATTGAACTTGGGTACCTTTAGGCATACTTCTAGTAATCTTAATAGTTAATCCAGGAATGGTAGAACCTATGTTCCCAGGCTGAAAATTAGAACTGAACTGCCTCCAAAACTTATCCTTGAGAAATTGCTACTGACTTTTTCTGATTACTTCATTTTTTAGTAATAATAACCAATCCAAGGTTTTATTTCCCTTTGGGAAGAATTATACACATAAAATCGTATTCAAGACATTATGACTATTATATTAGAATGAATAGAACAAGAAGACAATAAAAGTCCTCCAATTACAAAATTGAATATAAAATTCTACCACTTCTGGTGTGTATACTTAGGGCTGCATTTCCATTGACTATAAGTTTTCTCTGTTTCTCTTCTTTTTTTCATATTTATGTCATGGAAATTTTTATCCCACCACTCTGATATAGATAATTTAGATAAAAAAGTCAAAAACCCAAATTTCTCCAAGTCAAGGTAGAATTTAGAGTTTATTGGAAGAGAGCCAAGTCTCCCAGATAAATCCAGAATCTTGCACATGTAACATAGTTGGGCCCCAGCAAGAGGCAAAGCCAGACAGCAGAAACGTGGTTTATATAAAGAGTGATTATTTCCAAACAAGGTTGATGACTTATACAGCATTATGTAGATCTTTTTTAGAAACCCTTACCCAACTACACAGCTGACTGCTTATTTCATATAGGAAAACCCATATTTGTCTTAAGGTCAAATCACAAGACAACACTCTTATTAAGAAATACTGATGACCATTATCTCAAGGCTCATCTGATCTGTTGGGTGAATGGTTATTTTTAAATAGGAAAGGGTGAGCATTCTTGCACCATATCAGGACATGATGCAGCATTCCAGGACCTGAAACTTATATGGTCAGCATCTTATGATAGAAGGGAAATATGACTTAGGGAAGGGTTGGAAACTCCCTTAGAAGCAGTTTTATGCTTTAGTTAGAGATCCTTATAAACTCATGAATTCTACTAATTGTAATTAAGATTATAATGGAATTATACTAATCACTTTAGAATCACAATATTGATTATCTTAAACCTATCACTATCACTAAAATTCAATCAAGTATAAGGGGGTAGAGGTCTTTCTTCTTGACATTTAGAATAATGTAAAATTCTAGTTAAGACTGGAAAATTGAAGGAACACTACTTTTATGCAGTGTTTTTTTCCTGCATAAGTGTTTCTTCAGTATAGAATTAGACATAAAGTATCTGACCTGTAACACACACACACACACACACACACACACACACACACACACACATTTCACTGGCATAACTTTTAAGTTTTGTGACCCTGGAAAATACCTTAGTAGAGAATAGAAGTATTTCAAAAGAGATAGTTACTGATTTAAACAGTTCTACTTATTTTCTTCAACAGACTAGGCTATGAATTCACTATGTGAATAGTAATATTTATAATGGGAAAAGAAGAGCAGAAATAATTAAGTGTATTGGCAAGATTGGTGAATTTGTAATTTTAATGTGTTTAAGCTATTTGGGTCTCAAAATCCTCATTTGTAAAAGGAAAGGTTGGATAGCCCTAGCATTACAGATGAGTAGATAAAGGGAGAACAGAAGATTTCCATTATCCAATATCACTTCATTTTAGAAATTAAAAATCTGAGGTCAACAAAAGTTAAATGACTTGTCAAATATCAGGCAGCCGACCATTAGGTATGAGATTTGAACTCCTCTGACTCCAGGGTCCATGCTTTTTACCCTACATTGATATATATTATACTATTTGAATCTTTAAATTCTTTGAACCTTAGAGTTCATAAATCCCAGAATTTAAATTCAAGAGTCTTGCTTCTATGCTAAATTGATTCTTGCCATTATCTTCCTATTTCTATCACTTTTATTCAAGTATTGTTGACATAGAATACTGTCTGTTCCAGAAAATAAGTGGTTCTGCCAATAGTAGTAATATGCCTCTTCTCTATGCTTCCTCTCTATATTAATAAATTATAGGAGAGAATTTCCAAGATTTCAAAGTTTTGAACTAAAGGTAAAAGGAAACTTTGTATATACCTCAAATTTTTCTGAGTTCTAACTGAGGAATTTCCATGAAATGTCTGTAAGAATGATGATATTATGCTCTTTTTCTAGGTGCCAATTTAAAAAAATATAGATATAATCAGGATCCTTGTAATTAGAATAGTACCTCATATTACTTCAATACTTAATAACTTACAAATCACTTTTCTCACAACAACCTCATAAGTGAAAAAATTATGATTCCCATTTTATAGATGAGGGAAAATCTATGTCAGTAAAATTATTTCCTCAAGGTCATACTCATAGTGGCACAGTGGGGACATAAACTCTGATCTTTTGGCCCAAAGACCTGAGCTGTTTTTCTGTACTATACATGTCTACAAAGAAAATAATTCCATAATATTGTATTTTAATACTATACTTAAGAGGACACTGAGTTAATGAAGCATTAATATAAATATAATACAGTGTCAAGTATTTCATTGTCCCATTTGGTTTTAATACAAAGATTTAATAAGAACTATAATCAACTTAATCTTGAATAGATACTCTCAATACATTTAGGAATATTGTAGATTGGGTTGAAAATATATTTTCTTTAAATTATTATTATTATTAGTGTCAAACCCATCATGAAAAATTAAGTTGCAAGTTAATTGAAAGAGAAGAGTATGGCTGTGAACATTCCAACCATTAAAAAAAGTAAGAAATTAAAACAAAACCTTATCTTTTTAATAACCCTATGCTTAGCTTTCAAATCATCTAACTTTAGAAAAAGCCAGGAAAAAGTGTTTAAAGAAGACATTTCTTTTTTTCTTCTATTCCTGTTTGAAGTTACATTTTTAGGGGCCCAAACTTCTTAAATTTAATTTGATTCAAAGAGAGTGTCTCATCTTTCAAGTACACGTAAAACTAACAAAAATTCTAGAAGTACAGTCAGAAAGACATGATTATTCATTTTATAATTATATATAAAATGTGAATATTAATATGAATTTCATGTTTTGACTTTTTTAATATTGCAAATATTGGAAACAAAATTATTCACACCTTATTTTCACCATTCTTGAAGATCATTGAGGAATTTTGTAAAGTAATGAAAAATCTATGCTATTCTCATTTTTTCATGGTCTGTCACAAAATCAAGTAATATATTTTTTCTCTTTGTATCACAGCAGAGAATCAAAGATTTTGGAATGAATCTAGTAGGTTCTGTCATCGAGTCGTTATTTGAACAAGCTGTTCAATAAAATATCTTTCAAGTGATTGCCTAATATCCAATTGAAAACTTCCAGTGAAAGAGAACCCACTATATCCTTAGTTCATTCCACTATTTGATAATTCTTTTCATAATTAACTTTTCTCATTTTTGTGACTATTTTGAATATTTTAGAACATGAGACTATTTCTTATTTGACTTTTTTGTATTATATATTTAGTAGTAGAATTCCTGATGCAAAGGTTTTGTATGTGTTTCATTTTATTTGTACAATAATTGTTATAATTCCTAGTGTTACCAATAGTTAACACAAGGAATCTATTTCTTAAAGACCTTCCTAAACTATTTCTTTCATTTGCCATATTTCCCAACTTTCCTAGTTTGAAATCAACTTAACCAGAAAAAAATACCTTTAAGTTTTCTTACTATTGATTTAGAAGGTATGTGATTTTAATAGAAATTTTACTCCTCATTTGTTTTAGAAAGGAGAGTTTTGAAAACCCATTTCAATCCCAGGTCTCAGCCCATCCTTTGATTCTGTGCACATGTGTACTATGGGAAGATGATAAAGGCCTTGTAGCTCCCTGGCATCCTGGGATATACTTGCTTCTTGTCCCACATGACTCCTGGTGTTCAGAAGTCTAGTCTCTCACCAGGACTGAGGTCAAGTCACCTTCAAGTGATGTCACCAGAGTTATTAGATGGAAGGAAGTGGTGGAGCTCTCTGTCTGGGGACTGGCCTGATGGGGCAGCTCCCACAAAGCCTCTTGGCTAGGAAGGAGAGAGAATGAAATGAGATCTGAGGTGAATTGTGAACTTAGATTAGCTAGGCCTTTGGATTAGGCACTTTTTTCTCTCTCCAAGTACAACTTTTACTATCTAATAAATAATTATGAATTAATATATAATCTCCATAGAATGCCAGTTCTAACAATCTTGTGACACAGAAAGTGGAAGCCTAATCTTCCTTGCCTTTTTTCTCAGTTTTTCTTGTTCACATAGGAGTAGTTGTCATGTAGAGTAGAATATTTTTTCCATAAATTCCAGGTTGCTGAGAAGCTGAAATTATAATGGAGAAGCTTTGGGTAAGATGACTGTTTTTTATGTCCCTTTTTTTTTGATTGGGGTATTTTCTAAAATAAGTTGGGAGATCAGCAGTTAGAAAGATAACTAGGTACTGGTTAGAAAAATGAAAGGTCTTCAGTCTAGCTTTAAACATGTATCAGTAAGAAAGAGATGACCTTCAGTTTTCTCCCTGCTCTTACTTTGAAATTAACTGTGCATAGGTGGTTCAACAGAACCACATGGCCTATAGGGAGAGGTCTAAGATGGAGATTCAAATGTTACTGACCTATTTTTCCTTTTTCAGAAGTCTTGGATTTAAAATGGGAAACATTCATAATAAACATACTTTCCCAAATGGAACTCCTTTACATAAATTGCTTCTCTCATGGAAAACAGATTTATTATGGATAGAGCCAGACATGACCAGAAAAGAGACCATTAACCTTGGTTAAAAATGGTCTAGGACTATAATTGCATCAAATGGAAAATTTCTCTTGCCTTAATGTGGGTCTTCTGACTTTAAGATATAAAGAGTTAAAATTAACTATTGGAAATAACAATTCTAAGGAATTAGATTACTGGTACATTTGTGCCATGATCCTTGATGAATCTAACAGGAGCCAAGTTTTTAACCAGTTTTCCACTGCTTCTTCATATCCTTCTCATCTGGCCTCTCTACCATTGTCTCAGCCTGTTCAGCCTTTTATTCCACCTACCTTTTTTGGGTGTCTTTCCAAAATTTCTTTTGTTCTCTCCCTCTGTATCACATTTATTTTTTGTTTACACATAGAGCCATTCTCTATTTCTTTTCTTTGTTCTGGCCCTTGCTCCTCCCCACTTCTTTTAACTCTACCTTCCATCCCAAACTAACCAAGGGAAGTTAGTGCTTTCTGTCTCCAGGGTGTCATTAACATTCTCGGACTATACCACTTCATTCTGCTCTTGCTCTTCCCTTACTGCCCATCCACTATACTCCTCCTCTATCCACTCATACTGTTCTTTTCTCAGACTCAATAACCCATTCTCTATACTTTATCTCACTCAAAGCCTCCTCCTCCTTGTTTTCTTTACACTATTCACCTAGAGTGGTGATGGCAAACCTACGACACATGTGTCAGCACTGATACACAGCCATTTTTGATGACATGCAACTACATGTAGCTGCATACAGAGAAGTATGGGGCCACATGCTGAGGATGAAACATTTGCTGTGGTGTAGTGCAGAGACTCTGTGCACTATAGATGACAATTCTACCTATATTAATTTGCCTATTTTGGTTTAGTAAATACAGTTATATATTACTATTACACATTTTTGTTAAATAGCCTAAAAATATCATGAAATTATTGTTTTTTTTTTCTCAAAGTGACACACCACCCGTGTTATGCTTGGCTTTTTGGAGAATTTTGACACACCAAACTCAAAAGGTTGCCCATTACTGACCTAGAGTTTAGACTCCATAGTGGAAAATGATGACTCCTTTAAGCAAATGTTTCCTCTGAGGGAAGTGGTCACACATGACTATAGAAGAAACTTCATGTCATTAGGGAATCATGTCATGTTATCCCCCTCAATTTTCAACATTTGGGTAAAGGACATTTCCGGTTATGATAGCAAACCCCTGATTGTTCTGACAGGATTTGAGGTCATTTTTTGGAGCTTTGATTCAAGTGGGATGATATAATGGATCTAATGCATATCTTACTCCCTGAGGGAGAAAGACAGGCAATTTTTGAGGCCACTAGTAATTCTCAAAGTGAAGATGAAAAGCAATGGCCATTACAGGACTGACAATTGGACTGACAATTGGACCCCAATCATCCTGAGGAGTATTTGAGGTTATATGAAACCAGGAAGGCCCTGTTGAAAGGAATGAAGGAAAACTTTACTAGATCAGAAATTTAATAACAATTTGAATATGTTAATCAGGAAGGAAATGAATTTATCAACAATTTCATGATCAGCTCTGTGGATCAGCTAAAAGATATGCAAGTTTAAAACTCATTAAGCTAGCTGATGCTCATATCATCAAGCAACATCTTTATGAATCATTTGTACCCCCAAATAAAAGAATGTTTTCATAAGCATTGTCCAGACTGGATTAGTATGATTATAGAACAATTAAAGAGGATAGCTGTATCCTTTCAAAGGATATAAGAGAGGAAAAGGGAAAAGGAAAAAAGGAATAATTAGACAGAATTAAACAGGACAGGGAAAGGAAGACCTCTATCTTGGTTCCTATTTTAGCATCTACAGTTGAGGAAATCACAGCTTCTTTGAACAAAGATACTAACACTCTAACAGATAGAGCTTCAAAACATTGTTATTTCTGTGGCAGGCCGGGTCATATAGCAAAGGAGGAAAAATTAGGAATTTAAAAATAATAACTGGAATAATAATAGAGACTCTAATAGAGATTGTACTTCTCATGAGGCAAACCATAGTGCCCCTCAAGAGAACTATAGTCAATGTGAAGGATACTAGTGGAATAGTCAGAGGAATCATGATTTCTGATGGTGCAAAGGAAGGAAAGGGCCCTTAAAGTTTGAGGGTGGTGTCTACTCTTTTCCAGATCCTTATGTTTCAACACCAATTATTCCAGCCTGTTCGCCTCTCCTTTGTAAAAAGCCTCTTGTGACCCTTAAGGATTGGAAGACTTATTATGATTGTCTCCTGGACACTGGGGCTTCCAGATTCATTTTACTGAGCAAATTCAATTTTGAATGTATTTCCATTGGTTCTTTAAATGTAATTGGTATATCAGGGAAGTCTCAAAATGTCAGTTAGCTTTCTCCTCACCTTGTATCTATGGGGCCTCTGTCAGTAGAATAGTTATTCCTCTAAATAACTTACTCCCCTACAAAACTATTAGGATGAGATCTCTTATGTAAACTAAGGGGAACAACTCTTTGTCCCGACAATTGCCTGAGGACTCTCTGACTTTATTCCTAGTCTTCCTTCCTGATAATCAGGAGAGAGAATTTTAATCCTGACAAAAGAACATTCCATTGGTGCTAATTGGGTACAATTCCTCTTTTGAGAACTGTTTGTTAATGTCATTTCACTTCATATCCATTTGAGAATGGCTATTGGTTTTGTACATTTGTGAAAACTCCAAATACCCATATGCAAATATGTTTGTGAATACTTATATATGTGTGGACATATATGCATGGAGATATATACCTATTAGTATACACAGATATATGCATATACATGACATATCTATATATCTCTATGCTTATGTGTTCAGATTGTAAAATTTAAATGAATATCAATAACTCCAAGTATTATATTTTATGAAGTTTATTAATAATCACTTAAAGTAGAAAGAAAACAAAGTAAAAGAAATAGAAATTCATACTTAATTATCTTATAAAAATTAAACCAATATGTGTAGATTCTCCTGCCTGGCACAAAGCATGCCTTCCCAGCTGCAATGAGGGGAAAAAAAGAGAGCTCGAGGACAGAGCTACACAAAACTTATATCTTCCCTAAGTTAGCACGTAACATGATAGGGAAAATGGGAACCTGGGATTTAGAGTTCTCAGGAGCAAATTCTAATTATACAAGATATTATTAATAGCTAGAATTTGTATGGCACCTACTATGGGTAAAGTACTTTGACTGTTTTAGTAATATTATGCATATGAATATATATATATATATATATATATAGGTA
>NC_058132.1:517074740-517114078 GCF_016433145.1 Gracilinanus agilis
TATATATATATATACAGGTATAGGTATAGGCAAACACATTTCTGTTTATGTGTATGCATATCTTTTAAGGATTTTAAAAGGAACAATAGTAGATTAATTTTTTCTATATCACATTCAATATCATCACTGAAGCATATTTTCAAAAGTTTTTAATTGCATGTAATAAGAATTAACTAACAAAATTGTAATTCTTACAATTCTTTTTGGGGGGTTAAGAATTAGAGAACTATACATTACTCATTGCTTGATTAAGTGAATAAATAAAAATCCTGCAAACATTAATTTAAAGATTTATTGCCATAACAGGGGAGATTGCTTCAATTCATTTTCACCTTGTTTTGATGATATTACCTTTGATTATGTTTTTATATTTAAGTTGAACATTCAATTAGAATATATTATGATATGTAATATAAAATACTAATGAAAGCCTTTTAATTTTTTTAACTGCTTTCTGGTTTTCCAAGCCAATTCTCATCAGGTGTAAGTGTTAAAATTAACTGTTTGGCTAAATATGTTAAAATTATAAATCTTTTATTTATAAAAGAGGTGGAAAAGTGATAGTTGTGAAATAAAAAGGGGTAGAGAAGACATTAACCTATCTAACTAAATATTGTTTCAGTGCTTGACTCAGCCAGGACTTGTTAACCTTTAATCAGAATTAAACTATCTCCAGAAAACAGGAAGGGAAAACCAGCTATCCACTCACCCAAGTTCCCTCCAAGAAGTAGGTCAAGACAATGACTGGAGCTGAAGGTAACTACTGAGGTCAACTTTCTTCTTTGAGCCAACCTTCTTCTAGAAGCTGACTTCCTTCTTGGAGTGGCTCTCTTCTTGGAGTTCACTCTCCACTAGACTCAAATTTTTTGAGACAGAGTTCAGGGCTTCCTTTAATGGCAACTTCTTATTTCCTCCCCTCTTCACAGGGGCCAATCACAGGTTCCAAATTGTCTAGCACTTCTGGGGGTGGGCAGTGTTTGTGGGAAGGAGTTTGCACCTTCTGGAGGGATGAATATTCATCAAAAGGGTTCATACTTTCTGAAGGTGTGGACAAGTTTCTGACTGTTTGAATTAGAAAAAAGTGAAAATATCCAAGTATCTACCTGGTTTCTCACCTACCACTAGGTAGGATATGAATTCACCAAGTGGTTTGCTAGCTCTTCCACCTAGTTGAAGCTTGTTTTGATTCAAAGTTATTGTTATCCGAAATGTTAATTCCAACTAGTAAAAGAGAATAAAGGATTCCTTTTCACAAATGCAGATTCAAAGAGAACAAAGAATTCCCTTTTACACAAGTAAGAATTTCTTTTTCCTGTTATTTATTGTTTTATTATTTTTTGAACACTGTATTATTGTTTCTTTTTTTCAAATTCTTTCTTTTATAATCTGTTCTGTTGATCTACATCTATTTTTAATTATTATCAGATAGATTTTGTGGTCTATTGCTTTATAATGTATTTTGAGATCTTGAAGAACTATTCCCACTTTATTATTACTTTTCTTAGGCCTTTTTTCTTTCTATAAAAGAATTTCATTTTTATTTTGTCTAGATATGAAACTATACCTTGGTAATTTGATTGATATTTGGATTTATAAATTATGTTGTATTGTTATTTATATACTATTGGCATAGTAGAATCAGAAATAAGGACAACTTCAATAATTTAATTCATTCTTTATTTCTTTAGAGAATATATTAAAGTCATATTAATGTACCTTGAGTGTGCCTTAAGATATGAACTACCAGTGATTTTATGCATTTTGTATTGTGTTCTGAATTGCAATCCTTTTCTTTTATTTTCTTCAATTTTTCTTTTATTATTATTTAATTGCTAAAAATATTGATTGTTGTATATGCAGTATCATTGAAACTATTTTCTTAGTTTCTTTACTGATTCACTTCAGTTTTCAGAGTAAACTGCTACATCGTGTACAAATAGGAATAATTCTGTTTCCTTTCTGCCAAGTTGTTTAGATTTAATATGTTATTTATATTAGTACATTGTCAATCTTTATGAATGTAGCATGTGCTTCTGAAAAGAAAATGTATTCCTTTTTGTCCCTATTTATTTTTCTCCACGTCTATTAACTCTAATTTTTCTAATATTTCATTCACCTCTCTTATGTTTTTCTTATTTATTTTTTTTTGGTTTGATTTATCTAGACCTGATAGAGGAAGGTTCAGGCCTCCCACTAGTATAGTTTTACTTTCTGTTTCCTCCTTGATCTCTGCCAGGTTGTCCTTTAGAAATTTGGATGCTATCTATCATTTGGTGCATACATGTTGAATACTGATATTTCCTCATTGTCTATACTGCCTTTTATATGGATGTAATTACCATCCCTAGCTCTTTTAATCAGGTCTATTTTTACTTTGACTTTGTCACATATCATGATTACAACTCATGCCTTCTTTTTCCCAGTTGAAGCCCAATAGATTTTGCTCCAGCCTTTTACCTTTACCCTCTATATGTCTACCTGCTTCATGTGTGTTTCTTGTAGACAACATAGAGTAGGATTTTGTTTTCTAATCCACTCTGCTATTTGCTTATGTTTTATGGGTGAGTTCATCCCATTTACATTCAGAGTTATGATTGTTACCTGTGTATTCCCCAACATTTTGATATCCACTCCTAGTTCTGCCCTTTCTTCTTTCATTATTTCCTTTTAAACCAGTGGTTTGTTTTTAATCAGTCCCTCTTATCCCCACCCTTAGTTTACTTTGCATTCTTCCCCCTTCCTTTCTGTTCCCCTCTTGTCGTTATTTTTTAAGGTCTATTAAATTCCTTCTCTGCTCTTTCCCTCCCTTTTTGAACTCCCCACACCACTACCCAGCTTGGTTTTCCCTTCTGACTTTCCCCATAGGGTAAGATAGGATTCAACATCCCAATGAATCTAGCTGCATTTCCCTCTCAGAATTGACTCCATTGAGAGTAAGGTTTAAGTGTTACCTCTTAACACTCTCTTCCTCTCCTTCTTATAATAGTATTCTTCCCCTCCCCTTCCCATCCACCTCTTTGTGTGGTACGTATAAATTATCCTATTTTTCTTATTCCTTCAAGTTCTACTTGTTGCCATCTTCTATTCCCCGCCTTTTCTTTTCTGCATATCATCTTAGACCATTTAGTACCCCAACTTCTCCCTATGAATAATTCTTCTAATTAATATAATAGTGAATACAATTTTTGAGAGTTACACATAAGATTTTTCCATATAGGAATACAAATAATTTGATATTATTGAAGCCCTTAGAGAAGAAAATTAATTTTTTTCTTTCCCCTCTCTTATTTACCTTTTCATGTTTCTCTTGAATTTTTGTTTTTGGATATCAAACTTTCTGCTTACTTCTGGTCTTTTCTTTACAAATACTTGGAAATCTTCTATTTTGTTGAATGCCCATGGCTTCCCCTGGAAATAGATTGTCAGTTTTGATGGGTAGGTAATCCTTGTTTGTAGATGCAACTCTCTTGCCTTTTCTGAATATCATATTCCAAGCCTTGCAGTCTTTTAGTCTGGAGGCTGCAAGATCCTGTGTAATCCTGATTGGTTCTCCTTGATATCTGAATTATTTCTTTCTGGCTTCTTGTAAAATGTTCTCCTTAGCTTTTAAGCTGATGTATCTGGCAATTATATTCCTGGGGGTTTTCTTTTGAGGATTTAATGTAGAGGGTGATCTATGGGCTCTTTCAATGTTTCTTTTACCATCTTGTTGAAGAACATTGGGACAGTTTTCTTAGATAATTTCTGGTATTATGATGTCAAGATTCCTGTTTATTTCTGTGTTTTCTGGAAGACCAGTGATTCTGAAATTGTCTCTTCTAAATCTGATATTAAGGTCATTAATTTTCTAAATGAGATTTTTCATATTTCCTTCTATTTTGTCAGTCTTTTGATTTTGCTTTATTACTTCTTACTGTCTTGTGAGATCATTGCCTTCTATTTGCCCAAATCTGGTCTTAAAGACTGTTTTTCTGCCATAATCTTTTTATTTTCCTTTTTGGTTTGGTGTGTCCTATTTTTTCATGGTTTCCAGCTGTTTAATTTTGGTCTCAATTTGCTCATCATTTCATTTGATTTTGGGATTTCTTCTCCAATTGGGAGTTCCTATCTTTTAAACTGTTAATTTCTTTTTGCGTTATTTCCCACTTTTCTTGCCAAATCTCTTCTACATTTCTCATGATCTCAGTTTTGAACTCTTCAAGAACTTGTGACCAATTTCCATTTTTTTCAGGAAGGTTTGGATGTATTTACTTGTTTATCATCCTATGCTATCTCCTATGTGGTCTGGATTTTTTTCTCCATAAAAATTATCCAGGGTCAGTGCCTTTCTCTTGTTCTTTCTGGTGGTTGAAGAATGTATTTCCTGGGCACTGCTTGCCATCACTACACTGTTTTTTCTTTCCCAGCCAGAAGTCTGAGTGAGGTGGTTAGGCTCTCTCTGTATAGAGCTACAGAATAGTTTTTGCCTAAGGCTATTTTTTGAGTCTCAGCATGGCTTCTTGTGTATGTGTGGCTTTTACTGTCTGCCACCCCTCTCAGCTCTATCTCCATGTCCAAGGCCCATGCTCTTAAGCCTCCTGGGGTCTCAAGTCTAACTGCTCTCAGGGTTAAGTCCCTGGTGGTCTTATTCAGCTGCCAAGGACCTAAAGATTGTCCCACACTTGCTCTTTGGCTTGAGGCTACTTTTCAAAGCTCTGTGCAGATTCTACTCTCTACTGCCCCCTCAGCTCTATTTCTGAGCCCAAGGTCCATGCTCTTTAGCCTTCTGGGGTCTCAAGTATAGCTGCTCTCAGGGGTAAGTCCATGGTCCTATGTCTGGCATGCTGGCTCTGACTCTGGCACTGTAGGTGGGTTTGGGGAGGGTTGATCAGCACACATTTTGGTGGGAGTTATTTCACCCCCTTATAGCATTGATATGCCCAAATCCCATGTACCTTTGATGCTGTGCCCTATTGTGGAGCCCCTTCATTTATCTTGATTTTTTTTTTGTTCTTTTGAGGTATCACATATTGGTTGGTGGTGAGGAGAGTAAGAGTCCTGCTACTTCTCTATAGCCATCTTAACCTGGAAGTTGTTGTCACATTGATTTTTTTGCCTTTCCATTCCCGGGTTTTATGTTATCCAAAGACCAATTACTTTTAAGAAAGAACTCTTAAAAACAAATAAATAAATAAATAAATTCATGTACATTAGCTCTGATTCACAAAATACCTCTACCCATTTATATGAATGTCATATTTTAATGTTATCAGTAGTCTTAAGATGATCATAATTATAAGATAGCATGGATCATGACTTTATCAGACTTTTGTGAATATTCTGCTGTAAGTATTCTTTCAATATACTTTCAATAGACCTAATGAGAAGCCACAAAATCAAAAATAAAGAAGCAAAATAGAAACTTCACACTCTATCCTTTCTCTTTACTTGTGGGGAGCCACTATTTTAGCATCCATTTCAGAAAAGTGACTTGCCTCTTGGTATAGAACTCTTACAAGTTTCTGCTAGCTACCAGACAAACTATAGGGCATTAGGAGACTCTAGGGCAGTGATGTAAACTTTTAGGGACCGAGTGCCCAAACTGCAGTCCTCATGCCATATGTGAGCCTTTGTCTCCTCTTACTCTTACCTCAGACAGGGGAGAAAGAAGCACTCCCATTGGACTGTTGGTCTGGTAATGTGAGAAATGTCCTTAAGCACAGGTGGAGAGGTAGAAAGGAGCAGCCCCCTCCAGCATGCTCCAGCACCCATAACATAGGCTCATCAATACAGCTCGAAAGCACACATGCCCTCTGACCACTGTCAGATTTAATTAAGATAGGAGAGGCATATGAAAAGAAGCTTATAGTTCATGTTAATGACCTCTATTTCAAATAATGGAAGAAGTAGAGGTTTTATTCAAGATACATAGTATATTTGTTTTGAAGATCATAAAAAAGAATGTGTTTTGCAATAAATTCTATTCGTTTCAAGTAAATGTATTGAAAACTTAGTAATCCTGAGATACTACTTTAGGAAGAAACAAAATACCAAGTTTCAGATGTAGTTACATATTGAAGCTCATAATAAACCTATTACATCACAGTGAGATAATTAATTCCTATTGGTTGGTAGTTAATGGTTGTATATTTTTTACATTCCAGGGCAATTCATTGAATTTATATATGAGAAAATTTCATCATCTTCATAGCATATATAAAGCTTTAAGATTTGAAAAACCTTGTACAAATGTTATCTCATTTGGTTTTCACAACAGCACTAGTAGATAGGTTCTTTTACCATCCCCATTTTAAAGATAAGAAAACTAAAACAGACAGAAGTTAAGTGATATCTCTCAGGTCATTCAAGTCTATGGATTCCAAATCAAGCAATTTTTACAGAATGCTAAATTGTCTGGATCTGATGATTATTGGATTTTCTTTCTAGCTTATCATAATTTTTCTACTAACAGCATTGGAGTTTATTAATTTAGGTGATTTTTAAAGTCTGTTCCAGCTTTAAATTTTATTCATTATCCTCTTATGCTATTCCCATTATTAAACCATAGTTATATAAAAGGTCAAGACCAATAACAACATAATAGTGTAGCATTTAATCCAACAACTTGGACTAAATGAATGAACAAATAAACATATATTACCAATACAATGTCTTTTGAATACTACAAGAAATCAATGCTACCTTTCCTAAGTATTCCCAGCCTTGTTATGAACTCTGAAATTACCATTGAAACTTTTGACCTTGTTATGATGTAGGGTTATAAGGGAGCCAGCTCCATCCAGTTATTAAATTTCACTGTAAGTATCTACATCTAGGAAATGAGCAAACCTTGAAAATTAAGGCTTGATTTATTTTGTTCATGGTTTAATTTTAAAGAACTAAATACAAATGTTAAAAATGCAGATTAAACTTAAAAGTCCATACAGTGTACTTTATTTTTTAAGGGGATACAAAATTTGGTCTGTTTGCTCTAATTTCAGACATTATTTTGGGTGAAATTCTCAAATTGTTAAGCCAGCATCAGTCAAGAAGAAATCACCAGGAACTAATCAATCAGTTCTTTGTAACTTTACAGTAGATTGTGGCAAGGAGTCAGCCTGTCAATAAATGGGCACTGAATTTCCAACAACAACAACAAAAAGATTTAATTTAATTTCACTTCTTATTGTATTGGCTTGGGCAAGTCATTGAACTTCTAATAGAAAAAGTCTAATACTGCTATTTAAGGCAATTAAACAAATTAACTTGTGGGAGGATCTATGCGTACAAAGACAGAAAGAAAACCAATCTTGTCCTTAAGGAGTTTCCTTTCAAGGTAGGGTTCAAGAAAGAATCAAGAAGGAGCTAGATGAATAGGGACAAATTTAGGTCATAACAAGATAGAGAGACCATTATAAAATGAAAAATAGACATTGTTGACTACATTAAATTAAAATGTTTCTGCACAAGCAAAAGCAATGCAATCCTGATTAAAAAGTCAACAATCAACTGTGCGTGTGTGTGTTTGTGTGTGTGTATTTACAGCCAGCCTCTCTGACTTTCTTTCTTAAATATATAGGTAACAGGCAAATCTATAAGAATACAAACTATTTCCCAATTGATAAATGGTCAAAGGATATGAATAGTCAAAATGCTCCATTTTACTACTTACTAGAAAAATAAAAATTAAAACAAATTTGAGGTACTCCCTCACACCTATCAGACTGGTTAACATGATAAAAAAGAAAAATGATAAATTCTGGAGGGCAGTGGAAAAATTGGGACACTAATAAACTGCTAGTGGAGTTTTGAAATGATACCACCATTCTGGAGAGTAATTTGGGAATATACCCAAAGGTTCACCAAACTGTGCATATCCTTTGATCAAGAAATACCCTATTATGTCTGTATACCCAAAAGATTAAAGAAAGAGGAAAAGAACCTACTTGGGCAAAAATATTTAAGTAGCTGAAAGCATATAGTTTAGATGAGGAATGACTGAACATACTATAGTGTCATAAGAAATAACAAAGAAAATGATCACAAAAAATCCCTTGAAAAACTTATTGTAGTACAGAGAGGGGGTCATAGCAGTTTTGCAGGCTTTGGCTGAGTTCTGATGTCAGTTAGGAGTTTAGAATACTGGAAGAAAGTTTCAGTTGGACCTGGGACCTCGTGGAGAGAGAACCAGGGCCAGCTGATATGTATCTTCTCTTGCTGAAGATTGAAACCTAGCCTAGCTTTGGAGTATTTATTTGAGATTTATTAATTTAGATAAACCTTTTGTGTCTCATTTCCCTACTTTCCTTCCCTTGCCTAAATGTCTGTGAGGAGTGAATAAGGAGAGTGAATCAGAGAGTAGTTTCAAATCTGTGAGGGTTCAGCTATACTCTTGCAGTACTTTATCTAGAGAGGTTAGGTAGTCATCATTATAATCCCTTTTGATTTCAAGATCACCTTGAGAGTTGAGTCAGGGCAGGACCTTGCTCAAACCCCATCTCTGCTTCCCTTCCCCCACCTGAGGTTTCTTTAAGCTGTTAGGGCTTCCTTTAATTCCTTTTACCTGCCAATTTAACCTGAGAAGACAATAAACCCCTTTTGTGTTTAAACCAGACCAGTTAGTTATTTTGTCAGTTAATTAGTAAGAAAAGGGAAGAAGAGGAATAGAATCAACATACTCTGGGCTTGAAGGGAAGCTGGGGTATCTATCTTGAAGGAAGGTGTAACTTCAAAACAAGTCCCTTCCTGTGAAATTAACTAAAGCTTGTAGTTAATTTCAATCAGTCTATTTCCCTCAGTTTGTCTTTAGTCTAAGTCCTAGTTTATAAACCCTGTTGCTCTTTACCAGTTTAGATTAATTCATCCTCTCCCTGGAGATCTTTGTTACCTCAGTGTTATACTCCCTGACTTCAGCCTCGTATTATATCCTGGATCTCACTATTACATCCTACCTGCAACTCATATTACCTACCTAGCAAGACCCTGACAACATCCCTTCCAAATCTCCTTTAACCTAACACCTTTCCCAAATTCACTGATGACATTATGTAAGGGGTGAAAAAAGGATTTTATGGGTACAATATATTAAAAGGTGTTCGCCAGGGGAAATTTCCCCAATTAAGGTATAATCTTTTATGTTGATTTATTTACAATTAGGAAGGTTGAAGGTAGGGAAATTAAGAGAGAGAAACTCTTTCTGGCACCAATGCCCAGACCAGATAAGAATTTAGAGGCCCAGCAGTTGGGGTACAAAGGTTATTTAAATAAGGCTTCTAGCCTCAAGGCCTTTTACAATTAGAGAGGCAAGAGAGGCCTCCCTGAGTGTAGAGCCTCCAGAAATGTCAAGGGAAGAGAAAGAGAGTCAGCCTAACTTATCCATTTGGAACAGTCTAGGTCATGAACCAGCAAAGGTCCCTCAGGTCCCCTTCACCACACCAGTTGCAGCCTCACTTCCCTTCCTCTCTGGAAGGGCTCACCTATATGTCACTTCCACTGCCTTCCCTTAGTCTGTGTGACCAATTACAATAGACACTTTCTCATAGAAAATGTAGGGGGCAGTGCCTCAATTCTGATTGCTTACTCATTCTAGCACACATGGCTTAGGACCTCCGAGAATTGGAAGACTTTCCTTTGTGTAGACTTAATTTAATTATCACACTTATATGAAGTGATACAAAGTGAAATGATCATAACTAGGAGAACCTTGTACACAGTAATAATAAAAATGTATGATGATAAACTGTAAAGGTTCTTTTTTTAATTTGAAAATTTTTATTTAATTAAGTAATTAAGAATATTTTTCCATGGTTACATGATTCATGTTCTTTCCCTCCCCTCCTACCTCCCTCTCATAGCCAACAAGCAATTCCAATGGGTTTTACATGTGTCACTTGGTCAAGACTTATTTCCATATTAATAATATTTGCATTAGGGTGATCGCTTAGAATCTATATCCCAAATCATATCCCCATCGACCCATGTGATCAAGCAGTTCTTTTCTGTGTTTCTACTTTCACAGTTCTTTCTCTAGATGTGGATAGCATTCTTTCTCATAAGTCCCATCAGAATTGTCCTGTATTATTGCATTGCTGCTAGTAGAGAAGTCCATTACATTCAACTGGGTCACAGTGTATCTATCTCTGTGTATAAGGTTCTCCTGGTTCTGCTCCTTTCACTCTGCATCAATTCCTGGAGGTCATTCCAGTTCACATGGAATTCCTCCAGTTCATTATTCCTTTCAGCACAATAGTATTCCTTCACCAACAGATGCCACAATTTGTTCAGCCATTCCCCATTCAAAGAGCATCCCCTCGTTTTCCAAATTTTTTGCTACCACAAAAAGTGTGGCTATAAATATTTTTGTACAAGTCTTTTTCCTTAATATCTCTTTGGGGTATAAACCCAGCAGTGGTATGGCTATATCAAATGACAGACAGTCAAAAAGGCAAGTTTCTAAGAAAACTCAAAGATACTCATGAGGAAAAGATAAGGATACCCACCACCATAGAAGGAAAAGACAGAATCTAAATACAAAAATAAATATATCATTCTTTGTTTCATTTCCTCCATGAATTTTCATCTCTTATGAGCAATATGTGTCATTTCACAACATGACAAACATGGAAATATGTATTATATGACAATATTTGTAAAACCTATATCATATTACCTGCTTTCTTGGAGAGATGAGAGAGTGGGAGGGAGAGAGAATATTAATTGCAAAACATTATAAAACAAATCTTAAGAAATTGCATTGATATCATCTAGAAAAAATAAAATTTATACAGAAAAGAAAAGTTAGATATAAAAAATTAATGCTTAAAATCCTACATGTCTTTAAATACCCATTTTATCCCCATCCTTCCAAACACACACACACACACACACACACACACACACACACACACACACACACACATATAATGGATCTAGAGTTTCAATTAAGCTGTTAAGAAAGATAGAGCTTCTAGAAAGGAGATACTAAGATTGCTCCAAATAATAGGACAATGCTTGTGAAAATGTCCAGAGGCAAGAGGTGCAATTTGAGATTTAAGAAGTTTGCCTGGAATGTGAAATAAAACTAGAAAGGTAAATTGGAGCCAGATTATAGAAGGCTTTGCATACTAGACTAAGAAGTCTGTATTTTATCTTAGAGGCAATAAGGAGCCTAGGAACATTTTTGAACTGTTAAGTGATATGGTGAGACTTCTACTTTAACAAGTTTTATTATTATTATTATTTTGGTAACTCTTTGGAGACTGTATTATGTTAGGGAGTGATTGAAGGCAACACTACCTAGAAGGGTAGATTTCTCATTCAAACTCATAAGTCAATCTAACCAGTTAATATAAATACCTCTTGGAGGGATAAGGCACTATGACTTTTTAAAATGCTATTATGTGAATTAGTTCCTCTAGTTCTTTCCAATTTGAAAGATTATGAGATGAAATAAAGAGAGAGAAGAAAGGAAAAAAGAAAGAAAAAGAAAGGAAGGAAGGAAGGAAGGAAGGAAGGAAGGAAGGGAAACAAACCAAAAGAGAAACAGAGATTGACACAGAAAATAATACAAAATTTTAAGGCCCAGAGTACTACTCACATATATGGAAATCAATAAATGAATTTATGAATTAATTAATTAATTATTGAATTAATGAATTTCTCTTTGTTCCAATTTCTTTATCTATAAATTGGGGGTAATTGTAGACATTGATTTTAAAATCTTAAAGCACCAAATACAAACTAATATTCATCATTATAATCATGATGCACAGAAGGCAGCCGAGACAATTGAAAACATCAATTTTTCATATGTAGAAAGCCAAAGAACCTGTCCAGACTTAGGAAGTTATAGTGTCATAGATTTAGAATTGTTGAGGACCAGAAGAGTCAACTATTTTCAATTTCTTTATTTTCCAGCTAAGCAAACTGGAGCCCAGAGAAGTGGATTTGAATTGATAAAAATCACACAGGTACTAAGTGGCAGAGGTGGAATTCAAATTCAAGTTTTTTGACTGTTTTTCCCCTTATTATGGCAGAGTTCCAATAAGCTGTCCAGATGCAAAAAGTTTTCATTTTTATCTATATCATGTTTTTCTATTTTAAAAAATGTAATGGGCATACTACCTGTATTACATATCCATTCTACTTGCTAGTTTTAAGCTTTTGGCCTTAAAAAATTTCATTAATAGACTCTTTCTTTTGTCTGAGTTACCAGTTATTTGATTGTTTGGTCTTTCTAACATGTTAGCCCAAGGTACTAATGGAATATAGTCTATTTATTTTTAAGTAGCTGTTAACTTCTTGCATTGGAGTCAATTCTGTGTTTATTAGTCAAATTCACCATAATGCCAGAAAACATTTAACATGAGCCAAGATGGCAAACTGAGTCCAGATGTCCTTTGAGTTGGAATATTAAGGTGACTGTTTATTCAAATGGCATCCAGGAAATTTAGTCTGTTTCTAAAGGGAACTTGATTTTTATCTTCGCCTATTTCCTTATTGTACACCTACGAAAGGTTTTCCAAGAGAGGACATCAAACTAGTCCCAATATACATGCAAAAATTCATTTGCTCAAATTTTGTTTGTTTTTGGTCATGTTTTTTATAGTTTTTATATTTCTTTTTTCTACAATTCAAGAGAAATTTAAAAAAAAACAAGTCATTTATGAGAGGACCCAGGTATCTTAAAAGTAATGCTAGGGATTCTACATTCTCCTTTCAAGATCTATTGACTGTAATTAAAATATTTAAATGCCCCAGTATGAAACTAAATTTATCAAGTATAGTATGGTGATTGAAGAGTATAGTTTGAATTATAAAAACAAAGGCAACAAAAAAAATTGCAACTTAGCTTCTCCTTCTTTGCAAGATCCTTTTGAGTCTTTTTGACCTTGTACTTCCTCTATCCAAGGATCCTTTCCTCTCAACATGCACACATATTATGGTCCAGCCCCTTGCCATTCCACAAGCAAGGAATTCCATCTCCAAAAATGTTCTCTATGCTCTTCCTCCTCATGTCTGTTTCATGACTTCCATGGTAACCTTCAAGTCCCAGCTGAATCATCACCTGTTACAGGAAGCATTGGACAGTGCCACTTATACCTTCCCTCTGTTAATTATTTTCTTTTTATCCTGTATGTAACTTGTTTTGCATATATTTTTATGTATTTCTTTGTTTTTGTTCTCTCCCATTCCCAGCTCCTTGAAAGGAAAGACTCTTTTTTGCCTTTCTTTGCTATTTTCAGTTCCTAGCATATAGCACATGTTTAATAAATGCTTATTTACTGAATGATCAATTATATTGTAGTATTACTGTGTCAAAAGAATCTATGAATAGAAAATATTCGGGGAAACTGGAAAGATTCATGTTAACTGATATATTGAAAAGTCAGAAGAACCCCTCACTCTCAAATATATGCAATGGATGTAAAAGAAAAGAGAATTAAAAACCAAGAGAAATTTGATCAATGAAATATCTGATATTTACTTTGAAATCCATAAAGCATATCTCTCTTGTTTTAGCAGATAAATGAGGGCTATAGATGTAAAAACGGAATAAATGTTTGTTATATATAAGCAGTACTTATGCCTATTTGTTTTAACCACTCTTCATGGTTACAAAAGAGATTTTCATGGTTGGCATAGGATGAGTCATAGTTATTTGGAAATGATATAAATGTAAAGTACCATAAACATGTTTACTTCAATTAAAGGTCTGTTTCATGAGTAGAATTATTTTTCATTTGATTAAATATTAATTGTTAGAACACATGTGAGGAAAAAAAAAGAAAAAAAAACTTCTTAATGTATGAATGCAGGTCATTCTTCTACCAAAGCCCACACTTCACTCGAGATCAGAAAACTCATACAGGAGACAAATTTTATAAATGTAACTAATGTGATAGTACTTTCTGCCAAAAATGACAGCATACTCAACACTGAAGCCTCCATATTGGAAAGAAAGATGGATGTAATCAATGTGGAATGATTTTTAGCCTAAGTGCAAACCTCATTAGAAATCGGAGAATTCATAGTGGAAAAAGGCCTTAAGAATATCACAAATGTGGAAAAACCTTCTGTGTTAAGGTATGAATCATCAGACATTACCATAATTTATACTGGTAAGAAACTCTGAATGTGATGAGTGTGGGAAAACATTCTACCAGAGGACAGGTCTTACTAAACATCAGACAATTCATAGTAGTGAGAAATAATATCAGTGTAATGAATGAGGAAAGGCTTTCTGATTGAGAACAGCTCATAGAATCCATACTGTTTTATTTTTAAGGAGGACAAATGACATCACAAAGTGATACTTGATAGGGATTTAAGTAAGACAGAGTTGAACAAAGTCCTCTGTTTCATTCTATTTTTCAGTCATAAAAGTCCAGTGGCAAGACAAAAATCAAGCCCAGGATGCAATGGATGACTGTGGCATCTTCAAAATCTTACTTCCACAGAGCCTGCTTCAGCAGTCTTCATGGCCATTGGAACATGTTGTTCTTATCCACCCCATATTCCACCAGCAGAATTCTTCACATCTTTGCCAATTCACCAATGAATTTGAGTCTGTTTAGTTACTCTTATTCAGCTTTAGTTCATCTGATGGGATGGTTTTACTACAGTGTGGCCACTGCAATGCTACAGCTTCTTGGAACCAAAGGTGAAAGTTGGGTGAAAGATGGATGCCAAAGTTTTATGAGCAGCTCTAAAAAACAACCCCTTATATAAGAAAGTGCTAGTTTTCTGTGTAAATCCCATTCATTTGCAAAAGTCAGTTGAGGGGTGTATTGGATATAGTGGTGGACCTAGTATAGGAACATGTGGGTTTAAATGTGAACTCAGACACTAGCTGAGTTGTAAATGAAATGGAAAGGAAATGGTAGCAATACCACTCTAATATCTTTACTAAGAAAACCCCAAATGGGGTCATGCAGAGCTGGACACAAATGAACAACAACAAAAAAAGACACAATCATATTTATTAAAAAATACATGCATAGACATATAAGCATGTGTGTAAATATAACTTTATATATTTATGTATGTGAATCTGAAATCATGCATCCATATATGTAAGTAGTTTCAACTGACTATCCCCATCTTTCTGGGATTAGAAGGCAGCAGCCACTCACAGACCTGATTCCAATGTTCATCACTATGTGAAGTTTAACCTACTCTTATCATTTCTAACATGGTTTGGCACCCCTATCCTTAGGCAAATTGGTTGTAAGGCTCCTTGTGGTTCACCATATTAGAGAAAGATGCAGTGCAAGGACAAGTTTAGCATTAGAACTTCACAAATTCAGATGTTAAGAAATCCATTACTTTCATCCTCCTCTATTAACAGAGACTAAAAACAAAAATTAAAAAATAAACTGTTTGAGACATCATCAGTCTTCATATAATCTGATCAGAGTTGAGTAGAAATTCCTCTATTCATATCACTTGATAGGGTGGGTTTAGTGGCTAGTATGCTACAATGGAGGCATGAACATATGACTTTGAATCCTGACCCAAAATTATTTAATAAAATACAGAAGATAGTGATTATGAAAATCAAATAAGTCAACAAGGATATAATAATGTACAAACCTTAAAGAACTATATAAATATTAGCTATTTTCTCTTATTTCTAATGATGATGACAATGATACAATTACTACTTCCATATTATAATAAATAATATTCATTATCATGATATTACTGTTATTATACTGATATTATACACTTAGGGATGGAATTTCATTACCTATGAAAGAGAAATGATCACTTTTAGGACTACAGTATCAAAAATGTTTTTCCTTATATCAAACCAAAATTTATCTCTGTAAAATTTTAACTGAGAATAAAACAATTTAATTTCTTTTTGCTCATGGCATCCATTCAAATATTTAAAGAAATCTATTGAATTCCAATGAAGTTATTTGATGTTCATTCTAATAATATCCATTACTTTAAATCAGTCCATCTTGGAAGGTCTACTGAAATTTTAATATGTAACATATATTATCTTTCCTAAAATATGGTCCCCATAATTGGGTATATTATTGTTCAGTTATGTTCAACTCTTTGTGACTTTGTGGACCAGACTAGCCATGAGGTTTTCTTGACAAAGGTACTATAGTGGTTTGTCATTTCCTTTTTTAGCGAATGAAGGCCAGAAAAAAAAAAGTAATTGACTTGCACAAGGTAATTTATCTAGTTATCTTGTCTGAGACAAGATTTGAATTTTGGACATCTTAACTTCTGATCCATCAGTCTATCCAGTGAGCCACTTGGTTAACCCATATTTGAATACATTACTCCAGACATGATGTGAATGAAAATGAGAATATAACAGAAATATAACCTCCCTTGCTATGAACATTATCATTGCATTATTCTGCCTCACCATATTAGCTTTTTTTAGATTCTGTATTGTAGTGTTCTAACATATTGAGCTTAAGATCCCCTATAGCCCAAAGATATTTTCTTTTTCTCATGTGCTATTATACTGTTACATGACCCTTACTATATTGTTTTATATCTCATCAAAACAAGAACAATATCAACAACAACAATGTGCAAGTCATATTTCTTTACCCTTCATTCTTAAATTGTTCAGCAGAACAAGGGCAGAGAAATTGGCCTTTAACAATTTAATAGAAACTTTTACTCTACTTGCAAGTAGGCATTAATCAATTAATTACTGTGCCATATGGCTGTTCATTCAAGAAACTTTTTAGCTCATGTGAATTGTCATATCTTTAAGTTCATAGTTGCCTATCCTTTTCTTAAGTATATACAATCATTTTTCAAAATCCTTGATTAAATACTTTATACTTGCATGTCTCTGAAGTACATCTCAAAGCATTTCAATTCAATAATTTCTTAGTTAAATTGACAAGGAACTTTACTAATTGTACCACAAACAAATTTAAAAAGCAAACTGTCTACTATTATGACATTTATTTTCTATGAGGTGAAATGCAACATGTGTTCAGATCAGCAAAAGGCAAAGTAATTTGAGAAAGGAGAGAGCATTATCAAGGCTGGACCACAGAAATGCTTCATAACTGAAGACTTCTTCAAATGATACTTGAAAAATGATAAGAATTCTGAATTAAGAATGAGGAGTTCATGACATGGTTGATAAATTATGTAAATGCCCCAGAGAAGCA
Source organism: Gracilinanus agilis (assembly GCF_016433145.1). Taxonomy (NCBI): domain Eukaryota; kingdom Metazoa; phylum Chordata; class Mammalia; order Didelphimorphia; family Didelphidae; genus Gracilinanus; species Gracilinanus agilis. The sequence continues at coordinate 517,091,882 of NC_058132.1, forward strand.
ATCCTATTTAACTACTAACCCTAAAAAAAAGAAAAAAGGAAGAAAATTTTTCTCTAGAAAGAGTGCATGAATGACTCCTGTTTTGGGTGATGACCAAATACTTTTCTCAGTGCTCGCAAACAAATGAAAGAGTACGTAGTTTATGTTTTTGACAGGAGTAGAGATCTGACTCAAAGGTCAAATACTAAAATTTATTTTCTTTAAATTTTTAAAGGGATACCCTTTGCTCATCTCAAGTCCTTTGTTATCTAAATTCCTCTCAAGCATTTTTTAAAACGTGGTGGCCAACAAGTTCTTTCAGTATGCTGAAACAAAGGAATTTATCCTTCATTTTCCTTTCTTCCTTCCTTTTTCCTTTCTTTCCTTCCTCCCATCCTTCCTGCTTTGCTGCCTTCATTTCTTCTTCTTTTTCCTTTCTCATGTAGGGATATTAAAAAGTCTTACTTAGAAAAATAAACAAACAGATGAGGCCTCAGGAGGGGGAAAATGGCTAAAGATTATAACAAGAAACAATCCTTAAAGTAGATGAAATATTACTTGGATTATTTAGGGAAGTGGGTTAACATTCTACTTTCTCAGTTCACTAGACTTTTATGGCTTTAAATATATGGGTTGAAAAATTCCTATGCATTTTGACAGGATTCACTGATTAGATACAAATTGAAAACCTTTGGCAGTCTGAAATTGAAACACAGTCCAAAATTTGCACATTACGGATATTTTTCCAATTCCCAAAAGCTACCACAAAGTATGGTGAAGGATAAAAGGTCCTTGCCAATTGCATGTGCCAACTACTTTACAGTCATTGGTCTTTATACCAGTGCGTTCTTCGGAGTGAACTTAGTTATATATCAAATATATTCCAGTGAGTCACATTTCATTGCACTTCAAAAAATTCAAAATATTTTTACCCTAAAGTTCAAGTTTATCATTGTGTGACACAAATTAATCAGAAATATTAATCTATAACATAATATGGATATTGAAATTCTAATGATCTATTCAGTACAAAATATTATTTTACAAATATAAATGAGTACATTAATTACACTAAATAATTAACATTGCTTGCAAAGATGCAGAAATATAGAGGCTGTTCAAAAGGAAAACACACACACAGTATAGAACCTTTTAACTGAACCCTGCTGTTTCTTGGGATAACAGCCCATATGGTCCTTTACCATATAGCACCACAACATAAGGTGATATTACATACCCTGAGGATCCTTAACAAATAGGTTGCAATGGTGTGAGTATGGTGCACACATTATTTTTATTTTTTATCTGTCAACCAGATTAAGTCATTTATGGAAATGTAAATCATTTTCCAACTAGTGTTATAGAAACTAACAGTTTTTAATTAGAGTTTTCCTTTTGAATTCCTAAGACTTTTCCTAAGAAGAGGAAAACATCACCAAACATAAAATCTCCCTCATTCTTCCAGGTGATCCAATATTGAGGACTGGACCTGACATGTCCTAATGTCATATATCCACCCCCAAAGAGAGAACAAAGACAAGAGGAAAGCCAATGCCAAAGGGATGAATCAAAAATGAGTGAGTTTGCACATAAAACATTTCCTTGCACAATTAGTAAAAGAGGAAAGCAGGATTAAGACTATTAAAATGTGTTTCTTGTTAGAATGAATTTGAGCATGCATAACATATCAGAGCTAAGTCAGAAGAGCCAGATAGGAAGCCTTCAGCTTTTTCATCTGTAAAGTGATAGATTGGTATTGTTAAATTATGTTAATGCTTTAATGTTATGCCATGTTATGTATAATTTATAACTTTGATGCCAAAATGCATTAATGCAGACCTCTTGATTAGATAGTTTCCAAGCTAAGAAATTTGTAGAGGCTGTTGTGACCATAATTTTATTTACTAAACCAACTAATGCAATGTTAAGTTTCACAATGGGTAGAAAAGGCCTATTGAAGTATCAAGATGCTTTGTCATCAGGAATGTAACTAGCTTCGTGGTTCTGCTAATATTCCCATAGACCATGTTAACAAAAAATAAAGTATGAATACATTAACATAAATAGATTATTACACTTGATTAAGACATTTCCTCACACATCTTGCTTTCTCAAAGCATTAGGAAATGGGTATGTGCCCCTCCTTCATTTATGTGTTTGAGGCAAATGTGTAAGAGGGTTATAATGAGAGTTAACAGATTTAAATCAGATATGCTTCTGGATTTTCAAATTATGACTTTGGAAGCATTAATTGTGATGGGTTTTATACTTGATGAACATTCTTATTTTATCACTAATTCCACATTAATCATTAATCTTTTATGAAAGAAGTCAACATTAGGAAAATATAGCAATGACTGTTCCTGCTTAACTAAAAATGACAACAAAACACTCCAGAAATTAATTCACCACATTGTAAATTATAAGCTAAGTCTCTAATAGAATTAAATGAAAACCAAGTAAAGTAACATATTTTATGACATCCCATAGTGCAGCAAATCTATATCAAGGATAATGAGAAGATGTGTAATACATTGAAATCACAGACCTGAAAGTAGTTCACAAATGATAAATCCCAGGTCTAGGTAGTTTTACAACTTGGAAGAAAAAGTACAAATTAAAGTTCTTCAAAGAATGAAAAAGCTTGAAAGACAAATGACTGACTATTATTTATTTTTTAACAATGGAAAAATGATTATTCATGTTTTATATGAGATTTAATGTTTGCAAAAGGCATTGTATCTATTATAACAATTGATATAGAATGCACAAGGATAAATTTTAATCATTGATGCCCTCAGGCTAAAATTTCAGAAAAAGATCCTTTTATATTTTTGCTAATTGTAAACTAAATATATCTTTGGGGGCTATCTGAATGTCATTCATGCCCATGGTTAAAGAAAAACAGAGATAAGCAGAATTTAGTTAGTTGTTCCATAGCTCAGAATCTGACTTTCTGTTTACTATTTCATTAGAAATACATGATGCATTATCTTAGAATATATCACGTCAATGATCATCAGTTAGATATAACTCTAACCATACATTTTTAGGTAGATGTCTTTTAGTAAAATAATAATATTTCATATTTATGTAGCATTATAAGATTTGAAAAGCACTTTACATTTATTGCCTCATTTGATAAATTGCCAATGGAGATTTTGACTGTCAGATAAGCTTTTTTTCATTATCTCTATATTTAGTACCAACAGCATTATGCAGTTAAGTTACTATGTTTTCTAATCTCTTATATGTTTCTTCTTCCTCTCCTTCCTTTTATGTCTCCTCAACATCATGATCATATAACTGTGTCATATATTTATAACTAGAAGAAATTTTAACAGTAAAGTAGTTCAACTTCCTCACTTTATAAGTGGGGAAACTGAGGCCCAGGCATTTTAGATCTTTCCCCAAATCATCTACATCTATTATATTATATTCTTATATTTGAAAAAAGCCTATTTATGAATATGTGCAAATACACATTTGTGTACATCTTTCTACATAAAATTATCTTTGAACTTAAAAAAATACTAAGTTGCTGGTAATAAACTAAAACTCAAAAAAAGTGATGACTGAAATTTTTTCCTTTTATCTATACAAAAAGACACAGAAACAGGGTTTTATTTTATTCTGCCTTAAATTTGGTTCATCTCTTAGCTTTTTTCACAATAGATGATAGGGATTAATGTTTCATATTAGGAAAAGATTTTAGAAATAATCTATTCCAACAACCACCATTTATAAATCATATAATGGGACATATTCCTCAGTCTAACACTACGAGATTTTTAAAAATCTAATCTAAATTTATATTTTTGAAATTTCAATCAGTTTCTCTTTTCTCTGTCTTCGGTAGAGGTGGAAAAAATATAGTCACCTTTCTTCCTTTTGTACCTTTTTATATACAAGGAGGCTGGCATTTACTTACTTTTTCTTTTTCATTATAGTCATTGAGGCTAGATCTTTTCATCTTACCTCATAGATCCTTGATTTGCCAGCCCTTTATTCATTTCCATTTTTCCATTTATATCATTTCCAGAGTCTAAAATTCTCTTAAAATCTCTAACACAAAATGGAACATAGTTCTCTTATAAAGACCTCACCACATTCAACAGAATAAGAAAACTACTCTACAATCTTTTCTCACATTGTTTAATGCAGACTTCCAACAGTTATTTGTATTTAATGTCAGCATTTTCATGCTTATTCCTATTCAATACATATTTATTTGTCTATTATATTTACATAAAAGTCATTATATTTCTGAAATTTTTTTGGAGAGAGATTCATGCCTACTATGTGAAGAATGGGCTTGTGTTTCAAGGAGCTGACATCTTAGAAGGGAGAGAAAACTCACTTCCTTTGAAGTCATATTTTCTCTTTGTAGTCACCTACATATATGCCATGCACCTCATAGTCCACAGTGTTGCCAGGCACAACTGCCCGAGGACAACTCTACTCCTTCTATAAGAGCCTCCTCTTTAATCATGAATAACCATTTTGCCCTTTTATCAAATTGCCCTCTACCTGAGGACTTGACCCTCAGATTAGACTGCAGGCTAATAAAATTCACTTCTTCACAGAAAAAAATAGTAACCCAACTATTTATTTTAATATATAAGAGGGGAAATCTAGTTATTTAAGGTATGGTCACCAGAAATCGATTAACTCAATTTCAAAATAAAATAGACCCAAGTCAAGATGACTTTTAGGGTGGTTTATTTACAATTAGGAAGGCTGAAGATTGGGAAGTTGAGAGAGAAACTCTGACCCGGTCCCAAGGTCCAAACCAGGTAGGTATTTAGAGGTCCCAGCAGAGAGGCACAGAGGTTAATTAAACAAGGCTTCTAGCCTCAAGAACTCCTCCAATAAGAGAGGCCTATTAAGGCTAGAGCCTCCAGAGACTCCAAGGGAAGAGAAAGAGAGTCAGCATAACTTACCCATGTGACAATTCAAAGGGCAGCAGTCTGAGGTCTCACCAGAGATCCTTCTAAACCAAGTTCAAAATGCTAACCCTCCACAGGAAGTTATCCTCATATTTAAAAGATAGCATCTTTCACCATTTCCTGTGTCCACCGCCAATTTCAAGTGGAGAAATGGCAGCCTCCACACTGTTTTGGACTGCACAAAGGGCAGTCTCTTGGTTTTGATTTGTTACTTATTATCACATGTGGATAACAGACCTCCCCACCACACTTAATTCTAAGTTGGGTGGTATGACATTATTCCTGGTGGCTAAGTCTACACAAATGAATAAGGGTGAGCTAATTTCATTCACACAAATAGAGGTGAAAGAATTCTAAGTTAAAATCCCTTTGTGAAGGAATTATGAATTTCATGTACATATTATCATAGACTTAATTTTGATTTGGCCTTGGCCATACAGTTCACACTTTGAGTGGGTACAGTGATTCTTTCTTATTTATTGCCTCCACTAACTCAGTCTGAAATTGAAATTCACTATAGATTTGTATTTGTAGTTTTCACTGCTACAAGTTTGGTCTCCACATATCATTTGAGGTTGAATAGAAGAATTTCCTAGTAACAAGGTATAAATCACTGAACTCAAAAGAATTAGAGTGTTAGTAGGACTGATAACACTGCTACTATTGTGATGCCTTTCAACCATGGTATCATTGAAGTCTAGTACTTGAAGCAGACAATTTCACATAGGCTTGAAATGAGGAGGTAAAGTGTTAAGTAACAGTGTGTTAGGTGATGTGATAAGCACTGGAGATAAAAGAGACAAAATTTAACTGTCCCTGCCTGCAAAGGGCTTATATTCTAATTGAAGAAGCAAGAGATCTTGAATTATGATTCATTTTATCTTCATCATGGAGAATTCATGTGCATTATTTCTAAGCTCTGATTCTTGGAGACCCTTATTGCCACTGGCGTAATATAGGAAACTTTTATGGGTTCATGATACACCAAACTATTTTATGCATCTCTGATTCCTTTTGACCTTCAAACCTGAGAGTATCATTGATTATTTCCTAGGTCCTACTTATATAATGATGTCGTACATATCTATGTAGGGAATATTTATAGAGAATATTTATACAATATCTATGAAAACTCATCTAGACTGAGGCTACACGTGTCTTCTGATTTCACAGTCCTCCCTTTGAATTTATACACTTTATAAACTTTCATTTATACAATGAATGCTTCTTTAATTCTGGGGAAGATAATAAATTATGGAGTTCATTTCTATGATCCATCAGCTTGTAGGGAACAAGTCTACTTACAGTTTTTGGGAAATGGGGTATCCCAGAGATGTCCAGTGCAATGTAGAGTGAGGAACTCTTTACTCCCCAAAATCTCCCTTGGGGAAAAAGACATAAATAATGCAATAGTGTGGCTTTCCAGAAGTAGCCAATAACTATTTAATGAGAATGATCAATTACTTATCAAAATACTTATAAAAGTTTCAGAGAACTTTCAATTTTGGTTCTTACTGTAAACACTTATGGTCAAATAATATCAGTGACAGGTAGATTTCCTTGAAGGGAGATTTGATAGTTTGTGAATGTTATTAAACTGAGAGAACACTAAAATGATTTCATTCCTGGAAAAGGAGAATAAAATTATGAATGTCTATTGGATTGCCTTCTACATTCTCTATCAGAGATCAAGAGAATTTTCTCTAGTTTCCTGAAAAATAATAAATGATAGAAGTATTGACAGAAACTGAATGAAATAAAAAACAGATGTCATCAGATTGTCTTGTGAAGTCAAAGGCTCTGATTAATAGAAAGGCCAGCATTAGAAACTGAGGAATGGATCATAACCAACAATAATGGGATGACATATAAAGCTATATCAGTATTTGAAACCACATATCTGAAAGAAAGAAATAAAAATTATTGCAAAATAGATTCTAAATATGGTCTCCTATTCATCCTACTGAGTCATCCTTCTTCCAGTGAGCAACCAAGCATGCATAAGTAAACAAATAACAAAACTATTTTTATTGTCTTATTTAATCCAATTTGAATCTCCTTTAGTCCCTACTGGGTCACCAGTAGGTGACAAGAATTTCTCTGATCTATGGAAAGAACTTCAGTCCCTCCCAGATGACATTCCAGAGCAAGTTCTAACAAACTGTAATATGTTCTAGTTATTGTAAAGACTAGTAGGAGTATTCCAAATTACGAATGAAAAAGAATATGTTTATAGAAGCATTTCTAAAGAGTACACCCAGATTAATCTGACAGTGTCACTCTGGCTTTCTATGTCTTTATACCTGAAGCTGCTCTGGTAGAAGATCTGTGGTATAAAAGGAAATAGGAGAATCCCTCATCAGGGGATAGTTAAATTCTTCAGCTTGGATATGCACTATGCAGTAGTTCTCTACCATGACAATAGTATGTATACCTAGACTAGTGATTCTGAAGTGAATTTACTGGTTCCATTAATTAGAACAAACATTTCCAAAGTGGAAGAAGTAATGCAATAAGTAGAAGGAAAATACTACCTCGATTCGTGATGTTTGTCTGAAGGAAATAATGATTCTCAAATTTTGAAGGGAACTCATGTTCAAAGTTCTGGGGAAAATTTTGGAACCTGTTCTCTGAGTATACAGTAATATTTCATTCTACAATCCCACTGACTTTTATATTGTCTTACATGTTTATCAACTCCTTTGTTTGGGTTAAAAGAAAGAGAAAAAAAACATGGCTATGTATTTTGAGCCAGAATATATTTGGGAAATGCATTATGGCTGTAAAATTAGTTGTACCTGTTATAGAATCTCTGTAGGAGATAACTAGAAATTTTACTTTATGTCATAATGTTTGCTTATTAAAGCCTAGGTAATGTAAAAATCTAATTATTTTTATTTATAATTAATAACAGTCATGAAGCAAATGAATCATGGAAGGAAAGGAAATTTAAAAAAATAAGCAGGAGAATGCTCATGGTATCCAACATTTCTAAGATTATTTTTTGATGCACATTTCTGGCCATGAATCCAAGTTGCATGTGTTGCTGTTATCCCATAACTCATGATTATACTTTTACCAAGAGTAGATAATCATTTTTCTCAACCAGAATAAGATAAACAGTGGCTCATAGCTGTTATATCTATTATTATCAATCTCAACAACATCCTCGGCAATATTTGACCTTATGGTATTCATTTGGACCGTAAACAAATTACATACAAATGGACTACATGAGGCTGCATGTGAACATAATAATACCCCAACTATACTCCTATGTTGTATGTTTAGCCTTATATCTGTGTTGAACCCATAGTGATGGGGTAAAAGATCCTCTTAGACAATAGTTAAAAATATTTTGTTAGATGACAGTTTCATGATTTCTTTGATCTTTCTAGATCATGTTCATGTTTTGGATTCTTATTGAACCCCAAATATATGCTTCTTTTAAACCTATGTTAATAGTTTTGACATATTCTTTGTCTCTAATTTCTATCTTTTATAAAAGTAATTTCTTCATTTGGAACCACTGCTATTTAAGCATATTAAACTTCTTATAATATAATCACAACTACAATTCTATGCTCATACAATGTTCCCAAAGATAGCCATGCTTTCTTTTGTATATACAGCTGTGCTTTGATAACCTTATTTTGATAAGTTGGGAATTTTCCTTTAGCTTTAGCTTTGATGCCTACCTCCCACTCTTGTAACTTGGCTTGGTTCTTAAGAAATTTCTCCATTAAGACCTCCTAGAAATTCACATACCACTACTGTTGAAAAGGCTCTTGGGAACCATCTCCTCCATATCAAAAGAATGAGATTTAATTCAAGATGTCCTGGAATCCACTATTGTGATAGGTATTTTGTATACATACAGGTGAAAGAAAAGAAATGTCAAATGGTTCTAGTCCTCAAAGAATATAGAGTCTTAATGGGGAACCTATTTGGTCCACAAAGATTACAAGGTGCAACCCTTTTTTATGTAAAGCCAAAGTGTTTGGGGCAGCAAATTTCTCAAGGGCAGACAGTGGCAAATCACCTTCTATGTTTTACAGTAATATAGTTAGCCCACCTTTTGAATGACCCCAATCTTTTTAGCAGAGTTTTTGAAGTTCTTTACTCCATGTTTTATTTTTTTCATAAAATCTTAAAACTGAGAGAACATAGACATTCTCAAGATTTTATTAATTTTATGTTAATTTATGAACTTTCTTCCTTCTTCATTTGTTCCTTCCACTTCTTCATTCCTTTCCACCCTTTCTCTTTGCCTCCTTCATTCCTTTTTTCTTCCTTTCTTTTACTTTCCTTCCATTTATTCTTTCCTTTCTCCCTCCCTTCCTTTCTTCTTTCTTTTCTCCTTCTCTCTCTCCTTTCTTCTATTCTTTTCCTCTCAAATTTCCTCTTCATTCCCCCATTTCTCCTCCCTTTTATTTCTTCATTCCTCCTATCTGCAGCCCTCCTTTCTTTTTTTTTTTATTATTTCCTTTCCTTTTCACTGATTTCAACTTTGATATTGATAACTTCTTCTTTTGTGTTTCTTTTGAATATGTTAGTTTGCAGAATATCTATTGTCTTAAAGCTATTCTCAGTCTATATATCAATAATAAAATTGATTTCTTGTAGAAATTAAATACTAATTTGCATTTTTTTCCTGAGAAATTTGAACAATATACCAGCACTATGCCAGGAAACTGATTATCTTCCATCTGAACTACCATAGAAAGATTCTCAAGATCACCTAGAATGATAGATACTGGATAGTGAGGCCCTTTTTTTGCTATAAACTGTAAAACTTCACAAGTCTACTATAGAAAGTACAAATTAAATTGGCTGAATGCATTGTTGGAGTGTCAAAACACACATTTACCTTAAAAACTATTTTATAGAGAATTCACCCAAGGAAAACATTCAGACAGGGGTTGGGAGAAATCATCCCAGTACACTCTATAAATCTTTCTGAAGAAATTTGGTATGGGTTGTGAGACATAGGAGAAACTGGCACAGGATTGCCCAATATGGAACGCCCATATCAAAGGAGCTCTACTTTTTATGCAAAAGCAAGATTGCAGGGGTTGATAAGAAATATGAGATGCACAAATTTAGAGACATGTCTAAGCCAATTGTTCAGAAAGGCTATTTATGCCTGCCTTGTGGTAGATCCTTTCAAGTTCCTATTGTTCTGATCAGCCATAATCAGAACACTGTACATTGTCCCAATAGAGTGATGTCATCTTTGAGTATGAAGCACAATTAATCAACTAGATGTTTAGGCTTGGGTATACCACTTCACCTCTCTGAGTCTTAATTTCCTTATATGTAAAATCAACATATAATAGATGATTTATCACATATGATTATGAGACTAAATGAATTGATGCATGTAAAGGCCTTTCTTTGCAAATGTTAATGCTACTTAAGTGTTTATTATTATTATTATCTTTGTTTTGTTTTTTTCATATTTTTTGATAGTATACATATAAAAATAATTCTAGGATAAATTGCAATCATATTATTTTTCTTTTAACATTATACTTATACTTACTGGTGAATAACTTAATTGATTTTTACTTCAATAAATATTTTAGGATGCAAGGTAACATCTGTAGGTAGGTTCAGGGGAAAAAAAGAGATCCCTGGCAGAATAACAGTAGTAGAAAGGACAAGAGTAATAATATAGACCTCTTTTTATTCCCATGTGATTTAAGTCTTTTATATTACATCATAAAACCTTTTTGTTTTATGTAGCTTGGAAAAATATGAGAACAAGATAAGTATAATTTTAAGAGTTAATATGCTTTTACATACATCAGGCATTAAGTATTACTAAATACCATATAATGTGTTGATTGTACCTTCTCTTCAACTACAAATCATCTACTTTTTCATTTTACCTTCACAAAAAAATGAAGAAAGCTAAGGTACAGATGCTAATAAGGATGATTCCATCAAAGTCCAATTCTGATATTTCATTATGATGTGACGGTGACTCTGGTCCTTAAAATCTGTGCCAGCAGATTAAAAGAACTTGCTTCAATTCAAAGTGAAGAGAATTCAAGATAGTTCAAGGATCAACTCTCCATTTTTGTTCCAAGGAACTTTTAATCTAATTTGGGCTGATTTATCACCAACACATCAACAATTTCATTTTTTTTTTGGCCACAGCAAATTCCAGAGATAATTTACTATTATATATTTAATTACCATGCAAATGAAATTATAGACCCATTAAGTATAAGAAATAAAAACTGGTGCATATGTACTGAATTGAAAACTATAAAGTACTAAAAATAGAAGCTTTCCAATTAATGTTGTATGGAAATTTCCTGTTTTTATAACAATTAATATAGACTTATTCAATAATTTGTCCAGGTTAAATAATTTGGGTTGAAACTTAAATATACAATACTGCCAAATTATTTGGATGTCATATGACAAATATTACATTGTTTACCAAGTATGTTTATGGAGTACACAAACACACACACACATATTCTAATGGTCATTAAGATGGCTTGTGTAGATATTGAACACGCCTAAGTCATTCACTGCATTCCAGTCCACATCCAATCATTTTGATTTTTGTCTTGCTCCTGGACTTCAGTGACTCTGGAAGAGAAAGTGAATCTAATATCTTTGTGTAATTTTTCCTCACTTCTATTCAATTCATATGTAAGTCAAGGCATTATCCATGATATCGCTGACCTTAAAAAACTAAAGATGAACAACAGCACATACCTACAACAATATCTATATACATCACTATCTATCTTCATCTGTATCTACATTTGCACATTAGTTCTTCTAGACATTTGCTTCTCTCCTCAAACATCCAAACTCCTTCCTCTTCTTTTCTCAGCTGAGATCATTCACTCATATTTTACAGAAGAAAAATAAATTATTTACCACAAGCTTCTTCTTCTCTCCTCTTCCTTATGTCTGATCACTCAAATGTTTTCTGCCATTCTTCATTCCTTCAGCTCTGTGTTGAGTTATTAAGCCTGAATATTCTACCTGTGCAAGATATCACTTTTCATTCTGTCTATTCCATCAGATTGTCCCCTGTCATCTCCAATCTTTCCTTTATTTTTAATCTCTCTTGTTTCTCTACCTCATTTACTACTTTTGACAAATATTCCTTTTTTTCTTTATCCTGAAAAAGAATTTCATTTGATACTTTCCACCCACTATCAATTATTTGCTTTTTTAAAGTTTAATTATTTTTTAATAGAAAAATTGTATTTAATTAATTAAGAGTATTTTATCATGGTTACATGATTCATGTTCTTTCCCCCCACTCCAACTCACCATCCCCCATAGCCAACATGCAATTCCACTGAGTTTTACATGTATCAGATTAAGACCTATTTCCATATTATTGATAATTGCACTAGGGTTATCACTTAGAATTTACATCCCCAATCAAATCCCCTTTCAACCATGTACTCAAGCAGTTGTATTTCCTCTGTGTTCCTACTCCTACAGTTCTTCCTCTGAATGTGGATAGTGTTCTTTCTCATAAGTCCCTCAGAATTGTCCTGTATCATTGCATTACTGCTAAGAGAGGTCCAATTCATTCAACTGTACAACAGTGTATCAGTCTCTGTGTATAATGTTCTCCTGGTTCTGCTTTTATCACTCTGCATTAATTCCTGTAGATCATTCCAGTTCACATAGAATTTGAACAGTTCATTATTCCTTTCAGCAAGTAGTATTCCATCACCAACAGATACCACAATTTGTACAGCTATTCCCCAATTGAAGGACATCCCCTAATTTTCCAATTTTTTGCCACCACAAAGAGTGGGGCTATAAAAATTTTTGTACAAGTCTTTCCCCCTATGATCTCTTTAAGATATAAACCCAGTAGTGGAATGGCAGGGTCAAAGGGCAGGCAGTCTTTTAAAGCCTTTTGGGCATAGTCCTAAATTGCCACCCAGATTGGTTGGATCAATTCACAACTTCACCAGTAATGCATTAATGTCCCAATTTTGCTACATCTCCTCCAACATTTAGTACTTTCCTTTGCTGTCATGTTAGCTAATCTGCTAGGTGTGAGGTGGTACCTCAGTGTTGTTTTGATTTGCATTTCTCTAATTATAAGTGATTTAGAATACTTTCTCATGTGCTTATTTATGGTTTTGATTTCTTTATCTGAAAATTGCCTATTCATGTCCCTTACCCATTTATAAATTGGGGAAAGGCTTAATTTTTTGTACAGTTGATTTAGCTCCTTACATATTTGAGTAATTAGATCTTTGTCAGAGGTTTTGTTATAAAGATTTTTTTCCCAATTTGTTGTTTCCCTTCTTATTTTCACTGCATTGTTTTTGTTTGTACAAAACCTTTTTAATTCAATGTAATTGTAATTATTTATTTTATATTTTGAAATTTTTTCTAACTCTTGCTTGGTTTTTCCCAGATATCTGACAAGTGTACTATTCTGTGTTCACCTAATATATTTAGAGTTTCCTTCTTTATATTGAAATTATTCAAGCAGTCTGATTTTATTTTGGTATATGATGTGAGATGTTGATCTAAACTCAGTCTCCCCCATATTGTTTTCCAATTTTCCCAGCAGTTTTTGTCAAATAGTGGATTTTTGTCTGAAAAGCTGGACTTTTTGGGTTATTATAGACTGTATTGGTGAGGTCACTTACCCTAAGTCTATTCCATCGATCCTCCCTTTTGTTGCTTAGCCAGTACCATATTGTTTTGATTATCACTGCTTTATAGTACAATTTAAGATCTGGTACAACCAGGCAAACTTCCTTCAAATTTTTTTTCATTATTTCCCTTGATATTCTTGATCATTTTTTCTTCCAAATAAACTTTGTTATAGTTTTTTATAGTTCAGTAAAAAAAAAAGGTTCTTTTTAGTTTGATAGGTATGGCACTAAATAAATGAATAAATCTGGGTAGAATGATTGTTTTTTTATGTCAGCTCATCCTACCCATGAGCAATTAATGTTTTTCTAATTGTTTAGATCTAGTTTAATTGTGTGGAGACTGTTTTGTAGTCGTATTTGTATAATTCCTGTTTTTTGTCTTGGCTGATAGATTCCTATGTATTTTATATTGTTTAGGGTGATTTGAAATGGAATTTCTTTTTCTAACTCTTGCTGCTGAGATATGTTGGAAATATATAGAAATACTGATGATTTATGTGCAATCCTGCAACTTTGCTAAAGTTGTTGATTATTTCTACAAGCTTCTTAGTTGATTCTCTAGGATTCTTTAAATCGACTATCGTATCATCTGCAAAGAGTGATACCTTGGTCTACTCATTGACTATTTTAATATCATCAATTTTTTTTCTTCTCTAATTGCTAATGCTAGTGTTTCTAGTACAATGTAAAATAAATAGAGATGATAATGGGCATTCTTGTTTCATTCCAGATCTTATTTGGAATGCTTCTAATTTATGCTCATTGCAAATGATGTTTGTTTATGGTTTTAGATATATACTATTTATTATTTTTAGGTAAGGCCCTTCTATTCCTATACTTTCTAGTGTTTATAATAAGAATGGCTGTTGTATTTTGTCAAAGGCTTTTTCTGCATCTATCGAGGAAATCATGTGAATTTTGTTTGCTTTCTTGTTGATATGGTCAATTATTTGAATGGTTTTCCTAATATTGAACCATCCATGCTTTCCTAGTATAAATCCCACCTGGTCATAATGAATAATCCTTGTGATCACTTGCTGTAGTCTTGTTCCTAGTATTCTATTTAAGATTTTTGTATTTGTATTCATTAAGGAGATTGTTCTATAGTTTTTTTCTCTGTTTTTGATCTACCTGGCTTTGGAATCAGTACCATTTTTGTGTCGTTTGGTAGACATTTTAGTTTGGTAGAACTCCTTCTTTGCTTATTGTGTCAAATAGTTTGAATAGTATTGGGATTAGTTATTCTTTGAATGTTTGATAGTGTTCATTTGTAAATCCATCTGGTTCTGCAGATTTTTTCTTAAGGAGTTCTTTGATGGCTTGTTCAAAATTTTTTTTTCTGAGATGGGATTATTTAAATATTCTATTTCTTCAGCTTTTAATCTAGGCAACATATTTTCATCCATATCACCTCGATTCCCAAATTTATTGCCACATAGTTGGGCAAAATAGTTTTTAATGATTGCCCTAATTTCCTTTACAATAGAGGTGAGGTCTCCCTTTTCATCTTTGATACTGTTAATTTGGTTTTCTTCTTTCCTTTTTTATTAGATTGACCAGGAATTTGTCTATTTTATTTGTTTTTCAAAGGACCAGCTTCTAATCTTATTTATTAATTCATAGTTTTTTTTTACTTTCAATTTTATTAATTTCTCCTTTAAGTTTTAGGATTCCTAATTTAGTTTTCATCTGAGGATTTTTAATTTGTTCACTTTCTAGTTTTTTTTTATTTGCATGCCCAATTCATAGATCTCTGACCTGCCTAATTTGTTAATATATGTACTCAAGGATATAAATTTCCCCCTGAGTACTGCTTTGGCTGCATCTCATAGATTTTGGTAGTATGCCTCATCACTGTCATTCTCTTCAATGAAATTATTAATTGTTTCTATGATTATTCTTTAACTAACTGATTATGGAGAATCATATTATTTAATTCCCAATTAATTTTTGATTATATTCTTAATAAATATTATTTTTATTGCATTATGATCCAAAAAGTTTGCATTTATTATGTCTGCTCTTTTGCATTTATTTGCCATGTTTCTATGCCCTAATACATGGTCAATCTTTCTGAATGTACCATGTGCTACTGAAAAGAAGGTATAGTCCTTTTATCCTTTTTTATTTTTCTCTGCATATCTATTAGGTATAATTTTTCTAAGTTTTCATTCACCTCGCTTACTCCTTTCTTATTTATTTTTTGGTCTAATTTATCTAGATCTGATAGAGGAAGATTTAGGTCTTCCACTAGTATACTTTTACTATCTATTTCCTCCTTGAGTTCTGCCTTTAGAAATTTGGATTCTATACCATTTGATGCATACACATTGAGTACTGATTTTTCCTCATTGTCTATACTGCCTTTTATCAAGTTGTAATTACCTTCCCTATCTCTTTTAATCAGATTTATTTTTACTTTGGCTTTTTAGATATCATGATTTCAACTCCTGCCTTGTTTTTCTCAGTTGAAGCCTAATACATTTTTCTCCAGCCTTTTATCTATACCCTGTGTGTGTCTACCTGCCTCTTGTGTGTTTCTTCTAGACAACATATGGTAGGATTTTGGTGTCTAATCCACTCTGTTATTTGCTTATGTTTTATGGGTGAGTTCATCCCATTTGCATTCAGAGTTATGATTGTTACCTGTGCATTCCCAAATATTTTGATATCCACTCCTAGTTCTTCCCTTTTATCTTTTGCTATTTCCTTTTAATCCATCCAGTAGTTTGTTTTTAATCAGTCCTCCTTTTATCCCCACCCTTAGTTTAATTCCCTTTATGCCCCCTCCCATTTTGTTCCCCTCTTATTATTTTTAGGTTCTATTAAATGTCCTTCCCTCTCAATTTCCCTCCCTTTTGTACTCCCCGACCCACTCCCCCCTTGGTTTTTCCCTTCTGATTTTCCTTAAAGGGTAACATAGAATTTGATATCCCAGTTCATCTAGTCGCTCTTCCATCTCAGAATTGATTCCACTGAGAATAAGGTTTAAGTATTACCTATTACATCTCTCTTCCTCTCCTCCTTATAATAGTATTCTTCCCCTCTCCTTCCCATGCACCTCTTTGTGTGGCATAGATTATCTTATTTTTTTTATTTCTTCAAATTTCTCTTGGTTCCATCTTCTATTCCCCCTATTTTTCTTTTTTTTTTATCATCTTAGACCACTTAGTAGCTCAACCTCTCCCTATGAATAATTATTCTAATTACTATAATAGTGAATAATATTTTTACAAATAACATTTTTCCATATAGGAATATAAACAATTTGATCTTATTGAAACCCTTTAGAAGAAAATTTAATGTTTTTTTTTTCCTCTCTCTTTCTTATTTACCTTTTCATGTTTCTCTTGATTTTTGTGTTTGGATATCCAACTTTCCACTTAGCTGGTCTTTTATAAAAAATCTTAGAAATGTTCTATTTTCTTAAATACCGATGTTTTACCCTGGAAATACGTAGTCAGTTTTGATGGGTAGATGATCCTTGTCTGTAGACCCAATTCTCTTCCCTTTCTGAATATCATATTCCAAGCCTTGAAGTCTTTTAGTCTGGAGGATACCAGGCCCTGTATTATCCTGATTGGTGCTCCTTGATATCTGAATTGTCTCTTTCTGGCTTCTTGTAAAATTTTCTTCTTAGCTTTTAAGCTCTTGAATTTGGCAATTATATTCCTGGAGGTTATCTTTTGGGGATTTAATGTAGAAGATGATCTTTGAGCTCTTTCAATGTCTGCTTTGTCCTCTTATTGAAGAACATCAGGGCAGTTTTCTTGGATAATTTATTGTAGTATGATGTCAAGGTTCCTATTTGCTTTTGAGTTTTTAAGTAGACAAATGATTCTCACATTGTGTCTTCTAGTTCTGTTTTCTTGGTCAGTCATTTTCTCAGTAAGATATTTCATGTTTCCTTCTATTTTGTCATTATTTTCACAGTGCTTTATTAAATCTTGCTGTCCTGTCAGATCATTAGCTTCTATTTGCACATTTTTTAAGGAATCATTTTCACTTTAATTTTTTGATTTTCCTTTTTGGTCTGGTCTACTCTGCTTTTCATGGTTTCCAGCAGTTCATTTCTGGTCTTCAATTTGCTTATTTCATTTGATTTCTGTAACTCAGTTTCCAAGTGCAAAATTTTGTCTTTTAAACTGTTATTTTCTTTTTGAACTATTTCCCACCTTTCTTGCCAAATCTTTTCCACCTTTCTCATGATCTCAGATGAACTCTTCAAGAGCCTGTGACCAATTTTAATTTTTTTGGGAGGTTTGGATGTGTTTACTTTTTTGTCCTCCTCAGCTGTCTCCTTTGTGGTCTGGATTTTTTCCACAAAAATTATCCAAGGTCACTGTCTTTCTCCTGTTTTTCTTGGTGATTTCTTGGACATTGCTGGACATCACTATACTTGTTTTTCCTTCCCAGGCAGAAGTGTGAGTGAGGAGGGCAGGCTGTTTGTATATGGAACTAGAGCCACAGAGCAATTTTTGCCTGAGGCTACTTTTTGAGTCTTGGCTTCTTCTGTGTGCCATCCCTCTCAGTTCTATATCACCACCCAAGGTGCATGCTCTTTAGCCTCCTGGGGTCCAAGTCTAGCTGCTCTCAGGGGTAAGTCCCTCGTAGTCTTAGCCAATTGCCAAGAACCTAGAGATTGTCTCACACTCACTCTAATTCTGGTGAGTTGGCTTTGACACTGGCACTGTTGGTGGGGTGTGAGAGGCTTGATCAGCTCGTGTTTTTGTGGGAGCTATTTCACCCATTTAGAGTGTGGAAATGCCCAAATTCCACATACATTCAATGCTGGGCCCTATTGAGGAGTCCCTTTGTTCATCTGAACTTGTTTGGGGTTTTTTTGGTCTTTTTAAGTATCATTTATTGGTTCGTGGGGAGGGGAGTAAGATTCCTGCTTCTAATCTCCAGTATCTTAATCCAAAACCTCTTTAATTTATTTCTTTAAGTAGAAAAGGCTGTCTAAATACCATCGCTTTTCTCTTCTCTTATCTTCTTCTAAATTTCTTACAAAACCAAACTGCTCCATGTTTTATTCTCTGGAAACTATTTTATCCAATGTTATTTATGAGCTCCTAGTGGCCAAATTCAATAGCATATTCTTAATTCTCTTTCTCCATGACACTTCTTGAAGCCTTTGAGACCTTTAATCACTCTTGTTCATTGATAATCTCTTCTTGCAGGTTTTTGGGTCATTGCTCTATCCTGGTTCTCCTCCTAGCTATCTAACCACTTTCTCAGTCTCCTTTGCTAGATCTTCATCCAGATAACATTTTATAACAATAGACACCCTTCCATGTTCTGTCCTGATTCATTTTCTCTTTTCCCTCTACACTATTTTGCATAATTTTTCTTAAGTGCCCATGGATTTAATTACTATTTCTATTCTGATAATTCTTAAATTTATAAATTATAAGAATAAAGAAAGTCTCTGCCTAAACTGTAATAATAACAGAGCCAGTAACCAATGAATGTTAGAAGGGAGATAGAGAGAGAGTTTATGTAGGTAAGACTCTCTTCTAGCTCTCCCCTCAGGCCAAATATGCACTGGGAGACTTTGAGGGAGTGTCACCCCTAAACTGGGTGACCTAGATGGTCATTCCACCCCACCAGAGTTGAGGGCAAAGTTTCCCTATAAGATGAGGTATGTGGTACCCCAATCTGATTCTGAATGAGGGCAGCATTCACCAAAGCCTCCCCCAAGGACAGTCAACTTCACAGCGGGTGGCCTGGCTTCAAAATGGAGGCAGCCAGACCAAGCTCCCCCTTGTTGTCTTTCAGCACTGCAGAACTCTGACTAATGAATGGCTTTTATTATTCACAATTCAGCAATTCAGGAAAGGGGTGAAGGGCAGAGGGATTTTGGGGTGCCCTCTTTTCCATTCCTATGGGGCCTGTCACTTGGAAGGGAACCTTTGGGGTTCCCACTCCTAAGCTCCTTCTCCCTCCACTTCTCCTTCAGTTTCTATTTCTATCCTTTTCTATAATTGCAAGTTAGACAGGAAAGGGTCTCTCAGCAAGGTTGGGTAATGGGAGAAGGAGCCTAAGAGATCACTCCCAAAATGGAGTCCAAACACTTATCTCACTCAATTGTTGAAGTCTTGCTGGGTGAGATGGGATAGAATCTTTGACCAGGGAATCAGGTTTTCAATGTCCAAAGAAAGATCCTTAGGAAGCACTCAGGACTGGATTCGAGCTGGGATGTTCTCTTCCTCTGTCTCTCAGTCCTTCACTGGAAGTCTCCCCACAGTCCTCCGCCAGAAGCTTTCTCCTCCCCCTTCTTCTGGAGAATTCCCAGAATTCTCTCTGGTCTCAACCATCACCAACTGTCAGCCACTCCTTCTCTGGCTCCTTTTGTCCCATCCCCCTTGCACAAATTCCCTACACTCTTCTCTCTCAAGCTCTTGCTGACTTCCAATCTTACATTTCCAACTGCCTTTCAGAAATTTCAAACTAAACATTCAATAGACACCTTTTTTAAAAAATTCTCAATTATATGTCAATACATTTTTTATAATTTTTTGACTTTTTGTAATACAGATTCTAACACTATCTCATAACTCTTTTCTTCCCAAGACAAGAGGTAATTTGATATAGGTCCTATACTTATTATAATACAACACATATATCTATGTTTGTCATGCTGTGAAAGAAGATGCATTAAGCATTCACTAGAGCATGGTGAGCATGGTCAATCTGCATTCATATTCTCTCAGTTCCTTATTTGGCAGTGGATAGATGGACTTTTTTGTTGAGTCCGTTGGGGTCGATTTGGATCATTGTAATTTATTGCTTTTACTGTGTTCAACATTCCCCTGGCTCTGCTCATTTCACTTTGCATCACTTCATATACATCTTCTCAGGTTTTTTCATTGATTGTCTTGTTTATCATTTCTTATAGCAAAATAGAATTTAACTACAACCAATTACCACAACTTATTCAGTTATTCTCCTATTGATGGATGTCCTTTCAGTTTCTTGTTCTTTGCCACCACATAAAGAGGTCCAATTAATATTTCTGTACCAGTATGTACTTTTCCCTTTATTTTGATTTCTCTGAGATAAAGATCTAGTAATTTTATTACTGAGTCACAGGGTCAAAGAGTTTTTATGGTCTTTTGGGCAAGCCATCCTATGGACATCTTAAAATAAGCTTGTCCTTTTTATTTTATTTTATTTTACTTTTCTTTTGCACAACTCCATCTATTCTTATTTTCCCTAATTCTAGAGAAGGTTATATCATCAAACTAATCACTCAGTTAGGAGTCATTCTTGCTTCCTCACTACCTCTCACCACAATTTTTAATTCTTTACCAAGGCCTATTGATGTTATTGCTGCCACAGCTCTTGTATATGTCTCCCTCACTCTTCTGATACTGCTATCACTTAAGTATAGGTTTAATCTTCTCACATCCATACTATTGTAGCAGTCTGCTGGTGTGACTGCTTCTCTCAAATTTCTCTCCATTCCAATCCATCTTTCAACCACTAAAGTAATTTTCCTAAAGCATTAATCCCACCATGTCAACATCACTATTTGACAAATTCCATTAGTTTCGTATAACCTTCTGGATCAAATGAAATCTCCACTGTTTGACATTTAAAGTGCTTCATGACCTACTCCTCTGTTGTCTTTCCAGTCTTATTATTCATTGCTCCCTGCCATGTACTCTTTAATTCATTCACACTGGCCTCTTGGTTCTGAACATTCTCTAGCTATCTCCTGTGCCTATAAAACTTTTCCTCTTCAGCTTGATCAATTGACTTTATTTGGCCTCCTTTAATTCCTAACTAAAATTCAACCTTTTATAGGAAAAAATTTCCAAGCACTCTTAGTTCTAGTTCTTTCCCTTTTTTCCCTTAACTATCTTTTCTTAAAATAATAGGTTACATGTTTTCCCCTCCATTAGACTGTAAGAGTCTGGAGGGCAAAAACCATCCTTTGCACTTTTTGTATTTCCAGTTTTTAGCACAGTGCCTGGAACATAGTATGCCCTCTAGAATAGTTTACTGAATACTTAGTATCAATAGAATAGTTAGTCTATGGTATCATACATACTATATATAAACACAGATACATGTTGTCTTTTATGTGCCTGTTATGTTTTCTTTAGAATATAAGCTTGAATTGGAGAGCAGGGATTATTTCCCTTTTGTTTTTGTAACTCTGGAACCTAAGATATGACTGACACTTGATAGGTGCTTAGTAAATCCTTACTAATTTATTGAAATGGTACTATTTTTAATCACCTTTTCCCTCAAACTGTGAAAATAGCTAGGCCAAATTCCATTGAAAAATTGTGGTGCTTATCTATAATCTTCTGCAATGTTTTGTGGCATAATGTGATCTAAATATTATAATCTGAAAATAGGAACAGGTTAAAACTTGATATGGAATCACTCATCAACTTTGACTCAGAAAGTGACCTATGACCAGTGAAAATTTTCTTTAATTAGCTATGTCCATATTTATACCTCACCTGTTATTATTGATCAGATGATTAATGAATGAAGCAATCTTTATAATACTAATCTTGTTTAATTTTCACACCCATATACACACACATATATATATACACATCTGTATATATATATATATA
>NC_058132.1:517117065-517125077 GCF_016433145.1 Gracilinanus agilis
ATATATATATATATATATATATATATATATATTTGAAATGTGTTATTGGATAAAATAAAGCAGAACTTCCTTCTATACAATAATTTTTAATGATTTAAAAATTCAAATGCAACAGGACATCATATTGCTTACTTTTTTCTATCTATTGTGTTCAGGGAAGAATTTGATCTATGATAATTTTGCTGTGTTATTTAGTTAAGTTTTCAAAGCTGATGAATCTAAATGTGTGAGGTCTGGTAAAAAGCCATTTGGATGGTCTGGAGGTAAGATTATAAATTCCAGAAGTGGAAACAGAAAATGAAAGTTTACTTTTTTTAAACTGTGTTTGTAAAAAAATTCTCTTCAATTAAATTTATGTCCAACCATTTATCTGCTTATCCTTAACATCTTACTCAAAACTTCAGATAAAATAATTACTTAAAATGCTTACTTAATTGAATTAAATTTATAAAATTTTTTGAATTCTGATTCAGGACTTTAAGATTCTCTTTATAGTTGTCCAACTACCCATGTACCACTTCTACTGTTCTTTAATATGAATGTGTAACAGAAATTATTTTTGTATCATCTATTGCATATGAAAAATATTAAACATCATAAAGCTCATAATGTAATAACAAGATATATATTTTCATAGATGGTAGAGATTTACTAGTTTCATACTGATATAAATATTTTCAACACTATTGACAGGTATTTTCCTTTACTTTTCTCTATCTTTTACACAACCATTTCAGTCCTTGCTTTGTATTCTGTGATAATTTATCCTAATTCCTCCATAAGAAAATGAAACAAGTGATTTGTCCTTGCATATAAAAAAGTCAACTTCCTTAAACTTAATAGGATTGATGTAGAATTAAGTTAATTGCTTTCCTGGGGGGGGGAAGAGATTGAAATAGTTTTGATGAGCATTTTAACAGTTTATATGCATTTTTAAGTCCAAGGAACAAAAATATTTCCTATTAAAAACTACCACCAAGAATGATGAAGTGGCTTGGGCTCTAATGAAAGTGTGTTGCTGGATTTGCTGAGAAAAGTTGTATGGAATATAAAATGAAAAGCTGTTCAAGTTCATGACAATCTAGTGCCAATGAAGAATGAATATTTTTTACACAATCTTATTTTGGTTTAATGAAGAAGGGGAATAATTTTTAATAAAGCCACATAAAAATTTCTCATGTAAAAACATTACAGATTCTTGAAAGATTTAGTGAAAAATGTACTTAGATTGGTAATATATCCTTATATGTAAATGACTTGGATGCTTTCTAAAGGCATTTATTGATTAGGTATGGAAAAATCCTGAGGGAAGACAATTTCTGAATAGTCTTATGTGTCATATACTTCTCGCATGATTCTTCTAATTGGGTCACAAGTAGGATGGAATGTAGTTTTTGCCAGTGGAAATAGTAAGATATTATCATTTAATGTGTTTGAACAGAACACGGATGCAAAAATAAAAAGCCTCCTGTATTAGCTCATCATATGCTGTGAGCATTCTAACATCCAAGATCTTTTACAACCTTTGAAGCTCTAGAACCACACTCAAGGAATGTTGATTCCCTTAACCATTTTAGAATCCACAAAATTTTCCAAGTTCCCTGTTGGTATGGGTTTGTGTTATCTTTCTATGTTCTCAAAATAAAACAATTTTGTTGTGTTTGTCTTATTTTACTTGATAATTTAAAAAAGAGATTTATTTCAGAATGCATGTTTCCTAAAAACCCTAAGTCAGAGAGCTCCCATTTCTTTTTTTTAGAAATACATGCGGTTCGATCAAACTAATCATCTTATAGATAGCTTGAGGAAGAACACAACATTCCACATACATTGTCCCTTGCCTCTGGAGATCTGCGAGGGAAGTAAGGCATTATGCCTTATGTAGTATGTATACATATAATTAATAAGATATATAATATATCATGTTTATTTCATTTATCTCCTTCAAGATACTCCAGCACTCAACTGAGTGCTTTTGACTCTCAATGCCAGTTAATTCAGTACTCTCTTTTGAATGCTAGTTCCTTCAGACCTGTTAATTTTTATTGATCCTCCCCATCTTGTGGGCTATAATTTGTAATTATAGAAATATATCAATCCAGGTTAATTCAATAAGTATGTTAATCAGTCAATAAGTATTTAATAAGCACTTTCTATTTTGTGCACTGTGCTAGGCATTGGATTAAAAGACCAAATTGGAACAACTCCTGCTTTCTAGGATTTTAAGGCACCATTCTGAACACTGAGGAAAGTATAATGATGCAGCCCCAATCTTTAAAGAATTTCCACTTTAACAGGTATGATATTGCATTTACATAACACATATGTGATACTGTACAGATTGTGATATTGTGATGATGGAAAAAATCCTTTACATTTCAGAATTCATATGATTCAAAGATGGAGAATGGAAAATAAAGAACAATTTTCTGGGAGTCCTTTTCAGGCTGATTCTGAACTGATACTGACAATTCTACACCCACTTCATTCATCTCAAGGCTATAGCACTTACATTCATAGATTTCCTCTCATCTCCTCCAATTTCTTTGAGCTCCTTTTTATGTTCTCCACCCCCAGTAGAATATAATCTTCTCAAGTGAAGGAATTCTTTCTTTTTTTTCCCAGCAACTACCACAATGTTTGGCACATAATTAGAGTTTAATAAATGCTAATTCACCTGGAATGCAGGTTATTTATTTCTGTGTATGTGTAGATATGTCTGTGTGTATATATATGTCCACATATACATTCATGTTATTAAGTGTATATTAATCACCTGAGTTTATATTTTTGAATGCCTTGTATATGTATGTTGGATTAATATGTGTGTAAAACATCGATTCTCACATGGCATAGCATGGACATATGTATTTGCATTGTGAATAGGCATTATCTATATGCAAATTCATATTTATAATAAAACACATGTGTATACACACATGTGTACATAGGGATTTGATAACGTATGAACTGTGTTTATCATGTGGGACATGTATGGACAATGCACATGTATCAAAATCCATATATTTATATGTGGTAATTTGACTATTAGAATGTAACTTCTTGAGAATAGGAGTTCTTTTTGTTTTTCTCTTATAGTCCCAGAAATTAGCATAGTGCTTGTCATTTAGTAAGTTCTTAATAAAGATTCTTGACTAGTTGATTAATTAAATAGCACAGCCTTGTATCAGAAACATCTGTTTGTTTTTCCCCCAAACTGTTTATATGTCTCTTGTCTGAAGAATAAGCTCATCCTGCAGGCTCTTAAACATGTATATGAAAGGCAAATGAGTTTGGTTTGTTTGTTTGTTTGTTTGTTTTTTTGTTTGGGGACGATTGGCTTGAGCAATTTTCCATGACCTTCTGTTAGGAAATTGAGCAGTTCTGATATGCATTTGTAGAAGGATTACCCACACTAAAAGAATTATAGGTCCTCAAATATTGAAAGAATATTTTGATTAATGCCAAAAAAAAAATCTTTAAGGTAACAAGAATGTAAAAGAACTGTTACATTTTCCCTTGCCTAAATGATTCTAAACCTGCATATATATGCACATATATTACATACACATGTATTTGTTTATATATTTGATATATATATATATAAATATTAAACCTATAAACATATGATATATAAATATGAAAATAATTTTGATATAGGTATATAATCATATGTGTATAAATAAGATTATATATAATATATGGATCTTTCAATAGGTTTCAAAAAGCTGGCAGAAAAATACTTTTCTTAGTCAAATATTATGAAAATTCAGTCCTATTGTTTATGAAATCTTTGGGAAGCATAAGCCTAGATATAATTGGTTATAAATTAATTGAAGATATAGATTGACTTAATTTTTTTGCATAAAAATTATCCTTTTTAACTAAACTCACTCTTTAGGTCAAATCTGGTCCTGTGCCTTCTCCCAGAGATTACCACTGACTGACAGTGAAGCTTTCTCCACCCTGTTGCTAAAGCAACCAATAATTGTCAAAGACATTTTAGTCTAGCTTTCTAACTGTAGGATGTTCTCTATCCTATTAAGAGATGTTTTCACATTCAGATTTAGAACTGGAAAGGCACTAGAAGTGATCTATCATAAGGCTTTCATTGTAAAGTTGAGGATATTGAAGCTCTGAGACATTAAGTGACTTGCCAAAGGTCACAAAGGTAATAAAATCTGGGATTCAAACCCAAGATATTTACAGGCAGCACATCTTTCATGCATCATTCAGCTTCTATATAATTGGTGCAAAAGTGAAAATAGTAGCTGCTGAATATTGAGGTGAAGATTTAAGGGAAGTTGTTTTTGAGCCTTAAAAGGTCATCCTATCTTCTGCAATGAGCAACAACTCTAGCAATTTCAGAAACAGCAGGAATGGTAAATAAGTACCCTCTAGATAATACAAGGAGATAAACATTGTCAAAATTTGTCATGCAAAGTGCTAAAAATTCTACCTTGAGGTTGAAATCACTAGTTTTACCACATGTTCAGTTTTTTGGGATTGTTGCTATTAAAAATAGAATCCTGTTGGGGGTATTTCTACAGAGAAAAAAATCTTATATTTTCTCTTGAAGTGTTGGAAAGGAGAGAGAGAGGAAATATATAAATAGGATAGCATGCTAATATATATGGCACAAAATCATTTTATGGTAGAATTTGAATTTTTAGGTAAAGCTGATTTCAATATTTTAATTCATTTTTATTATTCATTCAAATGATATAGATAACATGTCATAGTAGAAAGTAGGCTAGATAGGTAGTCAGAAAAAAGAAAAATATAAAAATGTTTTAAATCTTACCACAAGTAATTACTAATTTCAAAGTTATTTAACCTCTTAGAATACCAGGCAACAGTTACAATTTATCTAATGTGTTACAGACATTGCTACCTGATTTGATAGAATGATGTCATTTTGTAAATTTCATTCTGTCAAAAATTGAGGGGAAGGTACTAAAGAATTTACAATGATTTGTGCATTGTAAAAGTTAAAGATATTCATATTAGGATGTTGTTTTGAACTTGTCACATAAGTTTAGTATTAGGAGATAATGGTAAACTCTATCTACCTTAAAATTCAAAGAATTTGAGAGCCTAAATCTAGGAGACTTCTTGGAAGATGGAGGCTTAGACAGAGCGAATCTTAAAACCTCCACATCCTTCCACACCGAGATAGAAAACAAAGAGCTTCAAGAAGAAAGGGGACCAAATCTAATAAAATTTATTCAAAGAGAGAAGAACAATCAGATCCTTTGGGGCAGAGAATAGATTTGTGCCTTATAGAGAAGTAGAAGGTTAAAAAACAGATTGGTGGGGAGGGAAGCAATAATAGGGAAGGAGAGTGTGTGTGTGGGGTAACTCAAAAACACTAAAGAAAAATAAAAGGGGAATAAGAAGGGAGGGGGAGAAAGGGAAGTAAAATAAGGTTGGTTATGAGGGGGACTATTAAAAACAAAATACTGGTGTAGAAGGAAATAGTGAAAGAAGAAAGGGCCAGACAATGAGAGGAAATCAAAATGTTGGAGAATAGAAAGCTGGTGATCATAACTCTGAATGTGAATGGGATTAACTCACCCATAAAACAGAAGCAAATAACAGAGTGGATTAGAAATAAAATCCTACTATATATTCTGTTCTGGTAAGATGGAGACGTAGACAGAGTGAATCTTAAAACCTCCGCACCCTTACACACCTAGATAGAAAACAATGTGCTTTGAGAAGAAAGAGGACCAAATCTAATAACGGGACAGAGCAGGGGGAACCCTACTGCAGCACAACTAAAGAGGTATGCCATGAAAAAGGCTTCAATACTTGAACTATGGGGACTGAGGGCATAGAAGAGGAATCCCAGGATCCCAGGGCAGCTCCCCCACGTGCTGTGCGGAGTCTCCAGCAGCCGGGAAATCTCAGGGCTGGTGGGGGCACTGGTCAGGAGAGAGGGTTTTGCTGGCATAGGACTCAGGGAGTCAAACACGGGCACTGGAGAAGTGACTGGAGGAGAAAACCAGAGAAACGCAGCAAAAACACCCAGAAAATGGTGGCTTAGAGAGAGCCAAACCCTAGAGAGCAGACAGCTTGGCTTCCTCATACTGAGATAGAAAATGCAGGGCTTCAAGAGGAAAGAAAACCAGATGAAACACAGTGGACAATGCAGGGGCACCCCACTGCTGAAGAGCTCAGTTCAGCAAAAGCTCCTTCTTGTCAACCCATGTTTTTTTTCTCTTTTTTCTGTTTGTATGTTTTTCCCTCTGCTCAAGGTTTTAGCCTCAGGGCAGATAAAGGAGTAAAATTAATCTAATCAATAGAGGATTAATCCCAAGAATTGAACAGACAAGAAGTCTTCAGAGGGCAGAGAAAGTAACTACAAAATCTCCATTACCAGCTGGATCTTTCATCAAAGATCATTAGATACATCTGCTCAAACTAGCAGCACAAGGAAGGGAAAAATCATGAGTAAGCAACAGAAAAAGAGAAAAGAAATGACAATTGAGAGCTTCTTTCAAGGAACTGAGAAAAGAGCAAATGAAACAGAAATAGAAGAAGAGGAAGTAGTTCCAGTGAACTGGACACAGGCTTTGGAAGATCTCAAAATTTAATTGCATCAAGAAATTAACATTCAATTAACTCAAGAACTTTAGGAACTCAAAAAGCAATCAAGAGAGGCTGAAGATAATTTGAAAAAGGAAATACATGAAATAAAACAAAAAAATAAAGTCTTAAAAACTAGAATTGGCCAGCTTGAAAATGAAGCAAAGAAGGCAAAAGATGATCTACAAAGAAAATCAGACCAGAAAGAGAAGGATGACCAAAAAGCCAGGGATGAAATTCAGTCTTTAAAGAATGGAACTCAACAACTAGAAGCAAATGATTTCACAAGGCAGCAAGAATATATTAAATAAAAATGAAAAAATGAAAATTTGAGGAGAATATGAAACACTTCATTGATTCAACCAAAGATCTGGAGAACAGAGCTAGAAGAGACAAGTTAAGAATTATTGGTTTGCCAGAACATCATGATAAAAGAAAAAGTTTAGATAGCATTTTACAAGAAATTATCAGAGAAAATTGCCCATAAATTCTTGAACAAGAGGGAAAAGTGGAAATCAACAGGATCCACAAATCATCTCCTGCATTTAATCCACAACTGACAACTTCCAGTAATATTTTAGTCAAATTCAAAAACTACCAGACCAAGGAAAAATTATTACAAGCTGCTAAAAAGAAGTCATTCATATATCACGGAACCACAGTTAGGATAACACAGGCTGCATCTACATTGAAGGACCAGAAGGTATGGAACACAATATTTTGTTTTTGTTTTTGGTTTTTTTTTGTTTGTTTGTTTTTCAATTTTAAACCCTTAACTTCTGTGTATTGACTTATAGGTGGAAGAGTGGTAAGGGTAGGCAATGGGGGTCAAGTGACTTGCCCAGGGTCACACAGCTGGGAAGTGTCTGAGGCCGGATTTGAACCTAGGACCTCCTGTCTCTAGGCCTGGTTCTCAATCCACTGAGCTACCCAGCTGCCCCGGAACACAATATTTTGGAAAGCAAGAGAACTGGGTCTACAACCAAGAATCAACTATACAGCAAGACTAACTATATTATTGCAGGGGAAAATATGGTGATTCAATAAAATTGAGGACTTCCAAACATTCATCAAGAAAAAACTAGACTTAAACAGAGAGTTTGCTGCCCAAACCCAGAACTCAAGAGAATCAACATAAGGTAATTAAGAGAATGGGGGAGGAGGGGAGAAAAAAAATTCTTTTCTTTAAGGGACACAATAAGTTCAATCAATTTATATCTCAAGAAGAAAAGAAGGTATTGGCAAATATTAAAAATGATTATTACCAACAGGGTAACGAAAAAAAGTTTTACATAGAGGGAACAGGGACAAACTGAATAGGATGAAATGTCAAGAGACATATAAATATATATATGTATGTATGTATGTATAAATATATACAAAACTGGGGGGAAGAAGATAACAATAAGAAAAAAAGGAAA
>NC_058132.1:517127997-517185208 GCF_016433145.1 Gracilinanus agilis
AGAGAGAGAGAGAGAGAGAGAGAGAGAGAGAGAGAGAGAGAGAGAGAGAGAGAGAGTGAAAATGAGAGGATGGAGCAAAATATTTTGGGCTTCAAATGAGAAAAAGAATGCAGGGGTGGCTATCATGATATCTGACAGGACCAAAATAAAAAAAAAAAGATAAGGTTAAAAGAAATAGGGAAGGTAACTACATGCTAATAAAAGGCAGTATAAACAATGAAGAAATATCAGTACTCAATATGTATGCACCAAATGGTATAGCTTCCAAATTTCTAAAGGAGAAGCTAGTGAAGCTCAAGGAAGAGCCATACTAGTGGGGGACCTCAAACTTCCCCTATAAGATCTAGATAAATCAAACCAAACAATAAATAAGAAAGAGATAAGAGAGGTGAATGAATCCTTAGAAAAAATAGAGTTAATAGATATATGGATAAAAATAAATGGAGACAAAAAGGAATATACCTTCTTTTCAGCAGCCCATGGAACATTCACAAATATAGATCATATAAGAGGGCACAGAAACATGGCAAACAAACGCAAAAAAGCAGAAATAATAACTGTAATCTTCTCAGATCATAATGCAATAAAAATAGTTATTAGTAAGAATACATGGAGAGGCAAATGAAAAACCAATTGGAAATTAAATAATATGATTCTCCAAAATAATTTAGTGAAAGAACAAATCACAGAAACAATTAATAATTCCATTGAAGATAATGACAATGATGAGACATCTTACCCAAACCTATGGGATACAGCTAAAGCAGTTATAAGGGGAAAATTTATATCACTGAGTGCATATATTAACAAATTAGGGAGGGCAGAGATTAATGAATTGGGCATGCAACTTAAAAACTAGAAAATGAACAAATTAAAAATCCTTAGATGAAAACTAAATTAGAAATACTAAAAATCAAAGGAGAAATTAATAAATTTGAAAGTAAAAGAACTATGGAATTAATAAATGAGACTAGAAGCTGGTATTTAAAAAAACAGATAAAATAGACAAAGTACTGGTTAATTTAATTTAAAAAAGGAAAGAAGAAAACCAAATTAATAGTATCAAAGATGAAAAAGGAGACCTCACCTATAATGAAGAGGAAATTAAGGCAATAATTAAAAATTATTTTGCCCAATTATATGGCAATAAATTTAGCAATTTAGGTGATATGGATGAATATTTACAAAAATATTAATTGTCTAGATTAACAGCAGAAGAAATAGAATACTTAAATAATCCAATATCAGAAAAAGAAATTGAACAGGCCATTAAAGAACTCCCTAAGAAAAAATTGCCAGGGCCTGATGGATTTACAAGTGAATTCTATCAAATATTCAAAGAAAAAATATTCCTAATAATATACAAACTATTTCATTTATTAAGCAAAGAAGGAGTCTTACCAAACTCCTTTTATGACACAAATATGGTACTGATTCCAAAGCCAGGCAGATCAAAAACAGAGAAAGAAAATTACAGACCAATCTACTTAATGAACATATATGCAAAAATCTTACATAGAATACTAGCAAAAAGACTCCAGCAAGTGATCAAGATGGTTATTCATCATGATCAGGTGGGATTTATACCAGGAATGCAAGGATGGTTTAACATTAGGAAAACCATCCACATAATTGGTCATATCAACAAGGAAACCAACAAAAACCACATGATTATCTCAATAGATGCTGAAAAAGCTTTTGACAAAATACAACACATATTCCTACTGAAAACACTAGAAAGTATAGGAATAGAAGGTCCTTTCCTAAAAATAATAAATAATATATATCTTAAACCATCAACAAGTATAATATGCAATGGGGTTAAATTAGAAGTCTTTCCAATAAGATCAGGTGTAAAACAAGGATGCCCACTATCACTTCTATTATTTAACATTGTACTAGAAACACTAGCAGTAGTAATAAGAGAAGAAAAAGAAATTGAAGGTATTAAAATAGGCAATGAGGAGACTAAGCTATCACTCTTTGCAGATGATATGATGATCTACTTAAAAAATCCTAGAGAATCAACTAAAAAGCTAGTATAAGCAATCAACAACTTTAGCAAAGTTGCAGGATACAAAATGAATGCACATAAATCATTAGCATTTCTATATATTTCCAACACATCACAGCAGCAAGAGGTAGAAAGAGAAACACCATTTAAAATCACCCTACGCAATATAAAATATTTAGGAATCTATCTACCAAAACAAACACAGGAATTATATGAACATAATTACGAAATACTTTCCAAACAATTAAAACTAGATCTTAACAATTTGAAAAACATTGAGTGCTCATGGGTAGGACGAGCTAACATAATAAAAATGACCATTCTACTACAATTCATTTACCTATTTAGTACCTATCACAAAACCAAAAAACTTTTTTACTGAATTAGGAAAAACTATAAAAAAATTTATTTGGAAGACAAAAGATCAAGAATATCAAGGGAAATAATGAAAAAAAAAACATGATGGAAGGTGGCTTAGCAGTAATAGATATTAAGCTATACTATAAAACAGCAGTAATCAAAACAATATGATATTGGCTAAGAGACAGAAGGGAGGATCAGTGGAATAGACTTGGGGTAAGTAATGTCAGCAAAACAGTGCATGATAAACCCAAAGAGCCCAACTTTTGGGATAAATATCCACTATTTGACAAAAACTGCTGGGAAAATTAGAAAACCATATGGAAGAGATTAGGTTTAGATCAACATCTCACTCTTTACACCAAGATTAATTCAGAATGGGTGAAAGACTTGAATATAAAGAAGGAAACTTTAAGTAAATTAGGTGAAGACAGAATATTATACTTGCAGATCTCTGGGAAAGGAAAGATTTTAAAACCAAGCCGGAGTTAGAGAAAATTACAAAATATAAAGTAAATAATTTTGATTATATTAAATTAAAACATTTTTGCACAAACAAAAACAATGCAACCAAAATCAGAAGGGAAACAACAAACTGGAAAAAAAATCTATATAATAAAAAATTCTGACAAAGGTCTAATTACACAAATATACAAGGAGCTAAAACAATTGTATAAAAAATCAAGCCACTCCCCAATTGATAAATGGGCAAGGGAAAGGAATAGGGAATTTTCAGATAAAGAAATCAAAAGTATCAATAAGCACATGAGATAGTGTTCTAAATCTCTTATAATTAGAGAAATGCAAATGAAAAGAACTCTGAGGTACCAACTCACACCTAGCAGATTGGCTAAAATGATAGCAGGGGAGAGTAATGAATGTTGGAGGGGATGTGGCAAAATTGGGATGTTAATGCACTACTGGTGGAGTTGTGAACTGATCCAACCATTCTGCGCTCTTTGTGGTGGCAAAAAACTGGAAAGCAAGGGTGTGCCCTTCAAGTTGGGAATGGCTGAACAAATTGTGGTATATGTTGGTGATGGAATACTATTGTGCTCAAAGGAATAATAAACTGGAGGAATTCCATATGAACTGGAAAGACCTCCAGGAATTGATGCAGAGTGAAAGGATCACAGCCAGAAGAACATTGTACACAGAGACTGATAAACTATGGTAAAATCAAATGTAATGGGATGTCTGTACCAGCAGCAATGCAATGACCCAAAACAATTCTGAGGGATTTATGGAAAAGAACACTACCCACATTCAGAGGAAGAACTACAGAAGTGGAAACAGAGAAGAAAAACAACTGCTTGAAGACTTGGGTTGATGAGGACATGAATGGGGATGTAGACCTGAAAAGACCACACCAATATAACTATCAATAATATGTAAATAAGTCTTGACTCACCACACATGTTAAAACCACTGGAAATGTGAGTCAGCTATGGCAGGGAGATGGTAGGGAGGGTGAAGGAGGTGAAGGGTGAAGTAAAAATATGAATTATATAACCATGAAAATTTTTTCTAAAAACAAAAAAAATAAAACCAAGGAGAAAAAAGATATTCATATTAGGATGTTGTTTTGAACTTGTCACATAATTTTAGTATTAGGAGATAATGATAAACTCTATCTACCTTATAATTCAAAGAATTTGAGAGCCTAAATCTCTTACTGGTTTATAAAAAAAATCAGACTTGTTTAAACTTGCAGAGCAAAATCAAACATGTGTTGTTTGTTTTTTTTTCTCCCTCATTTTCCTCTTGGGAACATAGATTATCAATGGCTTAAAAGTCATTGAACAATATTAACTTTTTATAGCATTTGAGTATCTTTATCATTTTGACATAGACATAGAAGGCCACTTTTGGATGAATCTTTAAAGTGATATTTTATTTTACAAAATGAAATTTTAATTAAAAATTTAGTAGGATTTGGTATTCTCCACATATTTATGACAATTGCTCAATGGTGGAGGTATGGTCTAATATTATATGGCAATATCTAAAAAATACAACAATCTGATAATATGAAGATAAAATAGTTGATCAGAAAAATCTGGGAATTGCCTTCTATGAAAAGGGTAAGAAGAAGTCTTCTGGAATTATATTTTAAATATTTCAGAGGCAAGTTTTTAAATTTCCACGATCTAGTTTGGGTACCTGTATCCAAGGATTATAGTTATGTGTAGTCTTTTGGCTAGTTAGGCCTTGACTGCAGCCAAGAATTAGAGAATGGAAATTGTTTCTCACAATGAAGTTTAGTATATATTATTTTGGTGTGATTGTAACTCTGAGTATTTTAAAACTACTCCAAAAGACATACATCTTTGGAGGTAAGATGGCGGAATAAAGGACACTCCATTCTGCCCTCCATATACACAGAAAAAGAAAATAAATCATCTCAAAATAAGGAAAAATGGAGGAAGTACATCTCATTGAGGTAAGAGGAAAGAGTAGGCCAGGCAGCACAGCATCTCTAAGAACAGATAGAAGTAGGAATAACCCAATACTCTGTAAATCTCTCAGAGGCAATTAAGTGGCACAATGGAAACAAGACCCACCAAAGCAAGCTACTCTGCAGAGGTATAGAAGGCTGAAAATGCAAGAAAACTACAAACACTCAGGTGGCAGCAGAGCCCTGAGGGTACAGGGTAGGACAGAGTGGAAGGAACTTCAGAAACCTACACACTCACATGTGGCAGCAAAGCCCAGATGCTACAAGGGGACAGAGAAAGGTACTGGGAACTGTAGGAACCTCCTCATTCCCAAGCTGCAGCAGAACGCTAAAACTACAAGGAGCACCGAGGCTACAAGGCAACAGAGAGGAGAACCAGCTGAACTTCAGGAAACTACATGCTTTTCATATGGCAGCAGATTGCTTGAGGCAGGAAATCCCAGAGCAAGTGGCCTGTCAAGTCCAGGTTATTTGGCAGGGTCAGGCAAGCAGCAGGGTACAGACCACACCAGCCCATAAAACAACAGGGTAGCATGGGGTGCTGAATAAAGGTGGACAAAACATTTGCAAACTTGCACAAGGTAAACCAGCAGAGCCACCTCTTTGAAAGACAGACTTTGAGAAATGAGGACAGACAGGCTTACTCAAAGTACCAGAGAAAAGTATTTGCCAATTTTCTGAAGCAGTGCAACATATGAATTACCCTAAGAGCAGAGAAGAAACTCAATAGATAGGTAAAAGAAGAGGAAAAAACACTAGAAAAATAAGCAAGGCACACACTCAAAAAAAATTTGTCATTGAAAGTTACTTTATTAACAAGGAACACCAAAAAGTGAATTCAGAAGAGGACAACAATACCAAAAATAAAATATGTGAAGCCTCAAAAGAAAGTTTAAAAGGATGTCAGGCTCTAAAAGGATACCTGGAGGAACCTGGAAAGAAGTTAAAAAATAATAAGAGAATTGACAGAAAACTCAAGAGTTAGGGAAAAAATCATCGTAGAAATCAACTCCTCCAAATCAAAATAGGTCAAAAGGAAAGGGGGTGGCAGCACCAAATATCCTGAAGAAAACAACTCCCTAAGGAATATAATTGAAATGGAGGTTAAGAAAAAATCCTGAAGAAAACAACTCTTTAAAGAGTAGGATATGTGAAATGGAAAAGTAAACACAAAAATTCAAGAAAATAACTCCCTAAAAATCAGAATAAAAAACCTGAAGCTAATAAAAACATAATACATTGGGTATGGGGGGATATACAATTTTTTTTACATTAAGAATAGAAGAAAATCTAACATACCTCTGGATAAATGACTGACTTGGAAAAATAAATCCAGGAGGATAATCTAAGTATCATCAGCATACTTGAAAGCCACCATAACAAAAGAGCTTGGACACCATATTACAAGAAATCATCAGGGAGAATTGTCCTGATACTCTTAAACAAGAAGGAAAAATAGAAATTGAGATAACCTACCAATCACTTTCTGAAAGAGACCCCAAACTAAAATGCCCCAGGACCATTAAAGACAAATTCCAGAAATCCTAAGTGAAGAAAAAATACTACAAACTGTCAGAAGGAAACAAAAATCAAATACCTAGAAGCCACAATTAGCATTGTACAAGACCTAGCAGCTTCTACATTAAGGGACTGGAAGGCATGGAATATGATATTCTAAAAAGCAAAGAATCTAGTACTACAACCTATGATTACACATTTAGCAAACCTGAGCATAATTCTTGGGGAGAATGATGTAAAAATGAAAACTTAAAGCTTTTGATAAGGTTAAATCTAGTACATCCATACCTGGGGAGATGATAAATGAAATGATGAAGGTATCTCTGATAACTTGAGAAAGGTAAGTTTGAGCAATGAAATAAAAAGACAGAAGAAAAGAAGCTAAAAAAGATGGGCTAATATCTAAAAGAAAGATGGGGCATGGGGGAAAAAACAAAGTAGATGAGGACAAGAGAAAAGGAGAGATAGAATGGGTTAAAACTACCTTTTATTAAGAGATGCATAAGAAGCAAATACAGTTGAGGGGAAGATGAGGGGTTACTATGCTTGAATCCCACTCTCATCAGAACTAGCTCAAAGTAGAAATAACACCCACACTTAGTCATCTATAGAAACCTACTTTACCCTACATACAGGTAAGAAGGTATGGAGATTAAGAGGGTGAGTAACTAACAAAAAGGAGGGTGAATTTAGAAGTATGTCATTAAAAACAAAACATCTGTGGACAGAGAAAGGCAAAGAGATAGTGACAGAGACAGAGAGAGAGACAGAGAGAGAATAGAAGGAATATAAGATGAAGGGAAACACACAATTAGTAATCATGACTTTGAATGTGAACTCATCCATAAAATGGAAAAGGATAGCAGAGTGGATTAAAAACCATAATCCTTTGCTGTCTATAAGAAGCATATTGAAAACAGGAAAACATGCACAGAGTAAAAGTTAAGAGGCTGGAAAAAAATCTACTATGCCTCAGCTAAAATAAGAAACAGAACAAAACAGGTAGTAATTGTGATCTCAAACCAAGCAACAATAAAAATTGATCTAGCCAAAAGAGATAAAGAAGTAAATTAAATCATGATAAAAGGCACCAAAGACAATGAAACAGTATCATTATTCAAATGTTTATTCACCAAATGGTATAGTATCCAGATTACCAAAGGAAAAGTTACAGGAGTTACAGGAGTTAGAAACAATCAACAAAAATAACAATGAAGAAACAATGTATCAACAATGTTTCAGAAGCAGTCAAAATGGTACTTAGGGAGAAATTCATATATATAAATGCTTACATAAATAAATAGAGAAAGAGCAAATCAATGAGTTAGGCATGCATCTAAAAAACTAGAAAAAGAACAAATTAAAAATTCTCAACTAAGTACCAATTTGGAAATCCTGAAACTCAAGGGAAAGCTTAATAAAATTGGAAGTAAGAGAATATTTAATTAATAAGAAGAGGAGTTTGTTTTATGAAAAAATAAATAAAATACATATGTTGTTGGTAAACCTGATTTAAAAAAGGAAACCAATTTTCCAGAATCAAAAATGAAAAAAGCAAAATCCTAACCAATGAAAATTAATTTGAACAATTACTCAATTATATATAAATCAATCTAACAATAAGTGAAATAGATGAATACTTAAAAAATATAAAATACCCAGATTATAAAAGAGGAAACAGATATGAATAGAATCTGCTAAAAGAAGAGAAGCATATGATTTTAAAAAGGTTTCAGTTAGTCATAACATTTAAATAAATATCTGAAAAAAATCATTAAAATTTATTTTCTTAATAGGTGAAATATTCTTTCAATTCCTCCCACATATTTTATTCTTTCTTATTTGGTGATAGTAAATGGTATTTGGTTTAAATTTTGTGAAAATATTCTTGCATTTGGAATATCTGACTTTCTGTCTTCAACTTAGCATTTACTCATGTCATCCCTCATAATTGTGCTGCCTTTGTGAAAAATCTGACCATTCTCTACTTTCCATTCAAGTAAAAGTGATTTCCTCCTAAAAATTTTCTAATTTCTCTTATTACTTTTCCAATAAAATGTATTTATGAATTTGCTATTGTAATTGACTTTATTGCTATTTTTAAAAATCAAAAATGAAAAAAACAAGCCATAAGCATATCTTTGTATTTTCTAGAATGTCAGAAAAAGGGGATCAAAGTAGAAATATACAATTGAATAACAATTAAAATGAAGGATATTACCAAAATAAAAATTATAATATGAACAATTCATTTCACTTAAATCCTTAAACCCTGTTTATATAGGGATCGTTCATCAGTGGTTCACAACCCTTTGTGATATTAATATCATTGCTATATTAACACAGTGATTATTCTTAAGACAACCTAGATTTCTCTTTATTTTCTGAATAAGGCTAACCATATCCTTACCTTGATGGGTGTATGTGTTATTACCATTGTATTGTCCTTCATTGATAAAAAAATATAATTATATTTCTTTTTTTTTGCATATTGTTTACTTCTTGACCCTCATCTTCCGGAAATCTTCTCTGGAAAATACACTTTTAGCCCTGGCCTAGCATTGCTGTTGCAGGAAATTAGAGAGGCCCTTGAAAGGTCCTTTAAAGCAAGATGGAGCTAGGTCCCATCTAGCCCCAGATGATTATGGCACCCAGTTCAAGGGCCAGACTGTTATCTTCATAAAGCAAGTGTGCTGTGTGTATAAATGGAAATTTTGAACCTTGGACTTCATCCCCCATAAGTCCCTTAGTTTTCCCAAAATTCCCTTTAATCTCTTCTGTGCCTCCACATTTCCATGGTCATGTTATTGTTTCATAATTGGCTGTAATTCCTCCCTCTTTCTCCTTGGTTTCTGGGAGTGATCTGGTTAGTACCTTTTAGTTAGTCTCTTTTGTTAGTTTATTATTACTAAAATATTTATAAATATAATATTTATCATTTTGCATATTAATTTATTTTAATATCCACATTATGGCTAGCCATAATGGGATAGAATCCTCAAATATTTTTTAATAGATTTTCAGTATAGTTAGTAAGTTTGCCTAAGAGCGGAGAGCAGGCGTTTCCCTTTCTTGCCCTATGCTTCTGTGGTTTTTTTCTTTGTTGGCCACTCAGCCTTCCTGCTTTCACCCCATCTTCGCCATTACAGACTCCACTCATCAGCCTGCCTGCTTTCGCTGCTGCTGCCTTTTCACATCCATATTCTTGAGCCAGTTTTCCTCACAGTTCCCTATCCAGCCTGCAGCCTGCCAATCCTAGCTGCTTTTTTCCATCGGAAGGGGGAGAACTCCAATCCCTTCCTCCATCTCATGTGGGTTCTTCAGCCTGCAGTAGCCATTTTTTAATCCAAAGTCTTACGTTGACCCTGGATTCCTGTC
Organism: Gracilinanus agilis; assembly: GCF_016433145.1. NCBI lineage: Eukaryota > Metazoa > Chordata > Mammalia > Didelphimorphia > Didelphidae > Gracilinanus > Gracilinanus agilis. The sequence goes on from NC_058132.1 coordinate 517,137,726, forward strand.
TGAGAAAGACTTGCAACTCAGGAATATTTTTTCCCACAGGAAGGGGACTTCTCTGCAGTTTTTTTTTTCTTTTGAGGGTAGAAAGACCAAATCCGTAGATTTGAAGTAGAAATTTGGGGGATTTTGTCTATACCTTTTAGCTAGTTCTCTCATATGCAAATACCCTATTATTTTTTAGCAAGATTTTGCCTTTTTGTGTTTAATCTGCAAACAAACCCCATTTGTCCTTTTTTTTTTTGAGGAATAAAAGTGCAGTTTGCATCTGCATCTTTTCCAGCAGTTTTTTGTGCTGATTGAATATCTTGCATTTGAGAGCTTGACTAATCTTAAGATGCAGGGGATAAATTCATCTCCTCACACCCCTATGGCTTTTTGTTTTACCCATATCCATTAAAAGGGTCTTGCACACTATGTTCAGTACAGAATTTTCCCTCACTATGATGAAATTCACAGCTGTGACAAACAAAATCTGAGTGGTTGATTTTTACTGGAAAGGGGAAGGAATCTTAAAGATATATGGGAGTTCAATGCTCGCTAACTATTTGAGTTTTATCTCCCCTCCCTAATAGTGAAAAAGTCTATTGGAATTGGTAAAAAGGCTTTTGACAACATTGCTTGTCATTTGCTTATATTATTGTATTTGCTAATTTCTTTACAATTTAATTTTTAAAGTTTATGTGTATTATTCTAATTACTATCTATTCTGTTATATGACTTTTATCTATACCATTTCCCTATGATTTTACTAAACAACATGTTGTAAAAAGTCCATGAACATCTTACATAAAAATTTTTTTGAGTTGTAAAGAGCCCATAAGTTTTATGTATCCTTGATTTGTCATCTTAATTATTGAGGTGACATGCTGCTTATACAACCTTGGAGAATATTATGACTTGAGATTTTAAATTATAATTTTACAAGGGGTCTTTAGAAATGATTTAGATACCTTCTGAATGGATAATAGGTTTTCATATAATATATATATATATAACAGAAAGCCAAAAAGAGCTTCTGCATGCATGATATTTTAACTTTTTAGTTTAATTTACTTTCCCACCAGAAGGATCTAAAATCCTTGGTGATGTTTTAGACCCAAATAGATTATCATCAGCAATTGCCAAGGTTAAAATATTTACCATACCTGTAGAATTTGGGACAAGTATAGATTTTTTTAAACATCACACAGCAAATGGCTATCTATAAACTCATGTGAATCCTATATAATAATGGCTTAATTGTGATTGTCAATAATTGGGCTATTATGAATTTTGAGAATTTGATACTTTATTTGAATGTATATTATTTACTATATTGTTATTTTTATAAATCTGTTATTTCTGTAAAAATAATTTGCATTCACAATAGTTCATGGTCAAGTTTAAAGAGGAAATTGGATCTCATTTTTTAGGTGAGAAACTGTGGGAAACCAATAAGAGAAACCGAGTCTCAAAGAGATAAAAATTTGGGACTCCTCTTTTGACCCCTTTTGTGATCCACACCCTTTCTTCTTGAAAAGTATCGCGGCTTATTGAAAGTCTTCAAGCTCTTAGCAAACTAGTAATCAAGAGGTTAACATTCTTCCCTTTTGGTCAGAAATGTAGCTGCTTGGCAACCCAAGGCCAAAACCTTAGTTTAGCAGGGGCATTGTGCCCTGGAGAAAAGTATTCTCAGACTTAGCTTGTTGATAATCATGTAGCTGAAGGTCCAGCCTAGTTCGTATCTTCACCTTAAGTTTCTGTGGTTTCTATGTGTTGTCTAAACTCATTGCAATGTCTATGAAGCTGTAAAACTTTCTCTGCGCTTTTGTGTGAAAGGGAGTTTGAATTTTCATATATAATAAACTTGTGACTCAATGGCACTTCAGAGAAGCAGCTATGAGTTAACAGTCAAGATCTTCTCCTGTGTCCCAGTTCTTTATCAACTAAGCCATCCTTATCAGAGATGATAAATAGATCTCAAAAAGAAACCCTTTGCTAATTCTAAACTATATATTTTTGATTTTTAAAACATTCTTTTTATTTCCCCTTGTATGTGCAAGTTAGTTTTGAGTTTCTTTTTTCTTTCATTTTTGTACTTGAAAACATCAATATTAATATTATTTTTAAAATTTGCAGTAACATAAGTTTAAAATAGATTATTCTAATATTAATGCATACCTCAAAGGCTCTAAACTATATAATAATGCCATTTATTGTTTAAATAATTATCAGACTTTGCTTAGTGATTCTGTCTGATTCTAGAAGAATATTTAAAAAGAGTCACTGCACAGTGCTAAAGAAGCACAAAGACAAACTACATAGTACAAATCAAGCACAAGATCAAAGAGACCAACCAAACCAAAGAGACCCAGTGGGATTGCTGTAATTTTGAGCCAAGACAAGAGGACTTGAACTTGTTTGGGGTTCAAGGTTGTAGTGCTTAACATATGTTAAGATGCAGGACATCCTCTGAATCACATTCTCTCCAAGCACCTTATCCTGGCTACCATTCTGGCTCCTATAATCTAGTCCCCTTTCTGTCCTTTATACATGTGGCAAACTTTCTGTAATACTAGCTATTGATTGGGTATTTACATAATTACTTAAATCACTTTAATTGGGCCCTGATTCAAGGACCTGTTATAGTTTTATTTTTCCTTTACTTAGATTTTTTTAGACATAAGACATTGACATTTTCTATTTCATCCACAAGTTATTTTTTCTCTTTTATGTGGATTTTAAAATGTTTTTTTAAATTTCTTTTGCAAGTGATTCATATATCTTATAACTCAGCCATGTATCTCTGAGTGATCCCTGTGTTATTATCCACCTCAGGGGGGGGGACTTTATTATTGTTGTGAATTTTGATTTGAATTAAAGAAATTTTAGGATAAGAAATTTACTACCTCCCAGAATCCAGACAATGAATCTTTTTGGAGAAGGCACCATGAAGATGCCTGCAGAGAACACACACTGCATCAAGAAGATCCAGAATTGAACTTTGGGATGTGAATTTGAACTTTAGGGAGAATCACTCCAAAGAGCAGATCAGAATTGACAGGATTATTGATGTCCTATTTTCCTGCACCTCAAGGAAAGGCAGAACATATGAGTATTTTTTTTCTAGGGATGGTGAAGAAGACAAAAAGAAAGAGTTATGAAGAGGGGAAATATGTAGGAGGAGAGTAATGGGGACAAAAAGGAGAAAGAAAGTCAGAGGGGAGAGGGGAGGACAAGGAAAGAAAAAGAAGTGTTTTGATGATAATAACAGATAATTTTGAGAAGAAGATAATGTGTCTGGGCCAAACAGAGCTTCAAGTCAAGAGCCAGAGATTGACAGGCTTCAGTGAGGAAAGGAGGGGGCTAAACACTCCTGGCTCTCAAACCACTCCCCCCTAAACAGTTGCTGGTTTCAGTTGGTAATGAAGACAGGAATGAGATTCTTCAGGTAAGTATCTGTTATGGCTGAAACCCCAATGATGTTTCTTTTCTTTAATTTATATTCCTCACAGGTCAGTTAGATGAGTATATAGAAGCTAGCTATCTAACTGTTGAGGACAGAGAATATCTTCTTAAACTGGCAGCAGACAAGATTCAAACTAGATGTCCAGACTGAGTTGTGAGTATCCTCCCAAATAATTATCAGCACAGTTTTGAAGGTAAAGCTTATATTAAGTAATAACAAGGGAAACTAGAGAGGTTATGGGGGTTTTAGGATAATGAAAGGTGACCCTGAACTGTTAAGTTGAAGCTGCCCTTCTCCCTCACAGGAGGGGATGAGACACTTAACTAAAACTGGCTCTCTTGCTATTAATGAATATCTTTACTCTCTAATCACTAAATAATTGTTGTAATGAAGTTGATATAAACTAACCCTACTAAACTGCCCCTCACCCCAAAGTTCTCCAGGGGGATCCCCTGGAATTCTGGGTGAGGCTATCCCTGTATTTTTGCAGGGATTCCATGCTTTGCATCTCCACATAACAGTAAATTCCCCCTCTCTAGTAAGAATTTCAACTGGAAATTCTGCAGGCTTAAGATATTGTAGCACAGATTACCCTGTCTACCCTAAACTTAACTCACTTCCTAAATGTCTTATTCCAAACCCCTTAACAGTCTTGCTATGCTATTGCTTATCTATACTATCTACCCCTATCTAAGGAGGGAAAAAAGAAAGTATAAACAAGGGAAAAACAGGTTTTGGAATAAAATACAACCATCATAACACATGTAACAAATTATCACAAACAAAAATTTCAAAACTGCAACAATTATAAGTTGCAAACACTTATCCCTAAAGCCTGCAATGCAAACATCTTTGAAACACATCCAAAGCAAAAATGTAGCAACTATAGATCTTCTAAAACTTGTTCCTAACTCATAACAAAAGAAACATAGTAAAACTCTATATGCAAAATGTCATAGAACTAAGTTTCCATGTTAGTACCTTACTTAAGCTAAGTTAGTGGTATTAATAATCCTAAATTCTAAATTGTTAGTATATTAATTTCATTTTGTTAGTCATTAATATATGTACACTATATACATTACTTATTTTTAGAGTATAGTGACTTTCCCTGACTAACTCTGTATTTCAAAGATCCCTAAAGCTATCTTTCCCTATGATGTTAGTAATTCTATTCTATGGGTTAGTAAACATAATACAGGCTATCCACAATGCCTATTTATAGATGGAAGTTCCCTTGATGTCTACTAAATCAAAAAACAAACATATATCTTTTGATATGTTAGAGATCCTAGGATACCCTCCCCTTATATATAATACATATGTACATATAATACATATATACAGAAGAGACTCTCATTTATCTACATGAGGTCTATATCAAAAAGTGAACAATCAGTTTGTGCTGTGTCTAATGAACTAAAGAGTACTGATGTATGCACATGCTTACCCTTACTGCAAGGAGCTTCTGGCCCACTGGAGAATCATAATCCTCCTTGTTAGCCATATGTAGTGTGGCATGTAACTACCGTGTGATGTCCCATGTGCTATGTGTGTTTATACATGATAGCTGCTCCACATATTTCTTCCTTCCAGTCCTCTTCCTGCACAGTATTTAATAAAGGTTACAACACTCTTGTGATTGTCCATTCCTTGGTACTGCCTCTGCTGTAAATTTCTGCAGCTTCCAGCTTCTATGTTCTTCATTTCTTCCTCTGTACTGCATGCATACTTGTCTGCAGTCTAGCGTCTTATCTGATGGTTGACTTGTCACCTTCTTAATCAGGAACATTAGTTGTTGTGATGTAATTGTGTTAACTTTGTGTTGTTTTGTGTTGCAAAAAAAAATTTGCAGTTTTTTTCTTCTTGTTTTTTCCTTTTTAGAATCTCAAGCAGTTCATTCATTTTCATCATAACCGTCTGTTTGCTGTGGATCTGGCAGTGCATTCATTTCATTTTGCTCTAAGTCAGGAGGTTTTTCATGATATTCTTTAACAGGATTCCCATGCGTGATGTGGAACCATGGGTCCCTATTCTCAACTTTCACACAAGTTGGGCTAGTTAATAACACCTGGAAAGGTCCGACCCATTTAGGGTCTAGAACAGATTTTCTTGTAAAGTTCCTTATATAGACCATATCTCCCGGTTTAAGCTGATGTAGGCTAAAGTTTAAAGGAACTCTCTGTGTTAACAAACCAAGTTTGTGCAAGTAATCCAGTCTCTTCTTCAAAGCTTTTATATATCTATACAGCTGACACTCAGCTCCAATGTGTGATAAGAGAGCTGACTTCTGGGATGAACTATGCCATGGAGCATGCCCATACAGAAGTTCATATGGTGACAATCGTGTGTCACTACAGGGTTGACTTCTTAAATAAAAAAGAACAATGGGGAGTGCTTGTACCCATTTCAGATGGCTTTCAGAACACTCTTTCCCAATGAGAGTTTTGATTTTCTTATTACAAATTTCAATTTGCCCTGAGGAAGAGGGGTGATAGACTGAATGTAAACTTCTCTTTATCCCCAAGGTCTTATAAATCTCATGCAAGATGTTCTGGGAAAAGTGTGATCCATGTTCCGAATCTATTCTAGCTGGTACAGAGAATCTCGGAACTATCTCTCTCAGAAGTGTCTTCACCACAAAGGCTGCGTTGTTTTTCTTTGCAGGGAACACTTCTGGCCATCGAGTCAACCTGTCTATGATGACTAGGGCATATTTGAATCCTTGACAATTGGGCATTGATATATAATCAATCTGCAAGCACTCAAACAGGGTATATGCCAATTATCTGCCTCCAGTCCCTTAATCCTGGTCATGCCCTGATTGTATTGTAAGCAAACCTTGCACTTCTGGCATGTTCTAATTGCACAAGTGGATATACCAGGAGCCATCCAGTGTCTTCGAATACCATCCACCAAGGGTTGGGTCCCATAATGGCCTTTGGCATGCAATGCATTACATAGGGTATTATATAAAGATCTTAGAAGAATGGGTTTATCCTCACTAGAAAACCATACACCTCTCACTAATTTGGCCCCTAGATTTTCTACCCAGTGCTTCACTTCCCTCAGGGAGTATGCCTGTTTTAGATCTACTTCTTCCACCAAAGAGAAGTTCAGCACATGGATTGGGCCAAAATGGGCACCAAATTTGGCGGTTACATCTGCCCTCCTGTTTCCTAATGAGACTTCATCCACACCCTTTTGATGTGACCTGCAATGCATCACTGCCACTTCCTTAGGTAACTGGACAGCTTTCAGGAGTTGGTTTATAAGGCTCCCATAGGCTATCTCCTTCCCACCAGCTGTTATATATCCCCTATATTTCCAGATTTGGCCTGTATAACGTACCACATTAAATGCATATTTACTATTGGTCCAAACATTCAACCTTTGACCCTGGCTAATTTCTAAAGCTCTGGTGAGACTCGGGATTTCAGCCCGTTGAGCACTCATGGACTTAGGTAGAGCTGCATACCATAAAGTCTTATCTTGAGTTACTATAGCCCTGCCTGTATATTGTTCTCCATCTACCACAAATGCAGAACCATCGGTAAACAAAGCGAGATCAGGAGAGACAAAAGGAATCTTGGTCAGGTCATCTCTCGTTTTCTGAACCATGTTCAAGGTATCTGTACAGCTATTGATGAGTTCTCTTTCTAATGGTAAGTCTGGCATTAGTGTAGCTGGGTTGATCTCCTTACAATGATGGAAAGTTAGGTTCTCATTGTCCAGCAACACAATTTGATAATGGGATAAGTGCTGGGATGCAAATGCTTGCAGGTTGCTGTTTTTCAAGATGGTATCTATTTGATGAGGAGAGTACAGCATAATCCTGCATCCCAAAACCAGATCTGAAGATTTTTTAATCATTAGGGCTGCAGCTGCAATTGCTCTCATACATGGTGGCATCCCCCTAGCCACAACATCTAACTGGGAGCTATAATAGGCTGTTGGTCTGAACTGATCCCCAAGAGTTTGCATCAATACTGTATTGGCTATTCCCTTGTCCTCATGCACAACCAGGTGAAACGGTTTTGCATGGTCAGGGGTTCCAAGTGCAGGACTGGTCAACACCGTTGTTTTCAGTTTTTCTATTGCATGCTTGTGCTCCCGTGTCAGTTTTAAAGGTTCTGAGACAGTGTTCCTAGTCAAGTCTGTTAGAGGTTTTGAGATCAGACTATAACCAGGTATCCACTGCCCACCCATGATACCTAATATTGCATGGAGCTACTTCTTGGTCTTAGGCATGCACAGCTTCTGTATATGTGCAACTCTCTTTTGGGAAATCCGTCTTATACCCTTTTCCAACATGAAGCCAAGGTATTCTACGCATGGTAACACCCACTGAATCTTACTTTTGGAAATTTTGTGTCCCCTTTTTCATAGCTCTTGTAACAGATATTTGCTGTCCCTTTGACAGATTCGAGCACTTGGTGACATTAGCAAAAGGTCATCCACATAATATACTAGCTTGCTCTCAGTGAATATAATGGACTCAAGATCTCTTTGCAGGATTTGGCAGTAGATATTTGCACTTTTGGCAAAACCCTGTGGAATTCGCATCCAGCAGAATTGTTTTCCCTCCCAGGAAAATGCAAAAATCTTCTGACTAGATTCATGCAGAGGTATAGTAAAATATGCACAGCACAGGTCCACGACCGTGAACCAGGCCTCATTACTTGGAATCTCGGCAATGATATTTGCCGGGCTATATGCCGGACACTGCATGTCCCTTCTTAAAATTATTCACTGCTCTAAGATCCTTGACAAAATGCCATTGTGTCTTGCCATTTGGATCTTTCTTCGGCTTCTTAATGGGTAAAATAGGTATGTTGTACTCGGATATAGTGTAGACCAAAATGCCTTGTTCTAGGAGGCTTTGGATAATGGGTCTGATACCCTCTGTGGCCTCTTTGCTCAATTTATACTGAGGGATTCTAGATGGAGTACCCTCTTTCACCTCGATCTTAACTGGGGTGGCAGATTTCAAAATTCCCTCATTGGTTGAATGCTTAACCCAAACTTCCTCTGGGATATCTTCTGTTATTTCAAAGATTTGTTCCTCCTCATCACCCTCCACTTGCCCTAGGGATGGTGCTTGAGTGACTGTTTGGGTAAGTGTAGGAATATCTGTCCTGACCTATCACACTGGATAGTGGCACCTAATTTACATAGAACATCCCTCCCCAGGAAATTGGTTGGACAACCGGGTATCAACAAAAAAGAATGATCTAAAGTCATTGGGCCTATTTTCACCATCTCAGATCTTAGCTTGGGCACCAACTCCATTTGCCCAGTGGCTCCTTTTACTCTCAGAGACCCCATTAGTGCACAATTTTCTGGTGCTGATGTCAACACAGACCGGGTTGCTCCAGTATCAATAAGAGCAGGATAGATTTGATCTCCTATTGTCACCATAACCAAAGGTTCCCTGTCTTTAGCTGTCTGTTAGTCTGTATCTTTGCAGGGATTCCATGCTTTGCATCTCCTCATAACAGAAGGACAAGAAGAGAATGGAAAAAATTAAGAGATCTAGTTAGAGGAGAAAAAAGAAACAGTAGGAAGGAGTGGGAGAAAATTAAAATAGGATGATATATACTATTTCTTCATCAAATCATACAAACTTTGTCATTTTACCCTCTTCAACTTGATGTTTTGAGGATTACTTTTGCTGATAGGAGTTCTCCTCGACCCATTAAGTAGAATCCTAGCATTTTTACTTACTACCATTCTTTCATTAAGATATGCATAAAATCAGATCTACTAATCAATTGACCTGAGATCAAACTTCATTTAAATTTGGCAGAAGCAAGCATTACCTGAGAGAAACATTTCTAAGAATACTGACCACTGTCAGAAAATCTACCACTCTGAGGTAACCTTCTACCAGACTCCTGTGATCATATGAAGGAAAAGATTGACTTACAGAATAACTGATTTTCTAGAAAGGAAAAAAAGAAAGAGGATTCTTCAGGTGAAAGCAGAAGAAAGAAATTGTCACAGGATCTATTAAAAGTTGGAAGGAGCAGAATCTATTCTTGTTATACAACTCATATTAATAAAAATATCCCAAATGCCATAATAAAAATGTTTTACTAAATTTTATGGATTTGTTTTAGAGAATTAAGAGAACTGTCTTCATAGATAAAAGAGAGAGATAAAGGAGGAAGAAAGAGATTGTAGGAAATAAAGATTGGTATGTGTGTTCTTTTAATAATATCTTCATTTTAATGAAAAAAATGCTCAGCCTTCTCCTTCTTGGGTACTATAATATTTAAGTCTAAAAATATAGCAGAGCAGGACACAGCCTTTGAATAAAGATAAGTTTGCAATCTTCCTCCAGAAAAGTTTGAAATCTCATGCAAATATGCATATATCTCTTGGTTCAGGAAGCTAAAGTAAAATGCAGTGAACTCTCAGCAGCTTATGTTGTAAGACTATATACCGCCCTAAGATGTCTATATTTCCTAAATTGAAAAATTGAACTACAAGAAGTTACTGCTGTGCTAGTGCTCATGATTACAATTATTTTGTTGTTGTGGGGTTGTTTTTTAGTTGTATTTGGTTTAAATATATATCAAATTCCCAAATTGTGCTTCAATTTTGGTGTTAATCAAAGAATAAAACTTCTATTTCCTGCTCATGTAGGACTTATGTATACTTTTCTACTAATTCCATTGTCAAAAGTATTGTTTCTGGTGCTTTTAATTAAACATTAACACAATAATTGATTGACAAAGCAATGCTTTCTTGAAAGGATCCACTGAAAACATGGCAGTTTTATATTTCTTTCTTTTGATGTATTTTGTTATAATATATTTTGCAGATCTCCATATATCAACACTATTAAATTTTATCATTATATTATGTTCTAACATTTGTTACTCTTCAGTATTTCTCAAGTTGTCTCTGACTTTATAGTAGTGATCACTCCCCTAATGCAGACTGAACTCCATCTAGAACTTAGTAGGTTGAACCACAGAATTATTTAAAGCACATAGAATTTTAATCTTTTACATATGTTCACACATCTAGTGAGTGTCAGGATCAATTTGAAACCACTGCTTTCTGACCAACACTATGGCCAATGTAAAACGGTGCCTTTTGGTAATGCTTCCTAATCAATAAGTAAAGGTGGTTGGCTCACTGACATTTGGATGGTAGAATCACAGTGAATCTTCACAATACTGATCCACTTTCATTCTTGATAAGTGGATTGGGAAAATGGAACAGACTTTTCATTTATAAGAGAGTAGTTCTCTCACTGGAGCCCCTGAATAATTAGACTGTAGGACAAATAAGATCTTTAAGGCTATTATGGAATAGGTGATTTCTTTCATTAGCACAATGCACATTCAGAGATGAATTGGCTCATTTTGCTAGTTATAATTTTTATCTTCAAATGCAATATATTTCTCTTAGAGACTTCAAGATTACTGTTGTGTTGAAGCCAAAGAAGAATTAATTTTACTAATGCAGTGATTCCAGTAAATACAATTTGTAAAACTTTTCAGTATGTAAAAATGCCATATCATTATGAACTTACTGCTTGATTCTTTGTTTTACTAAAGCATATTTATGCAAGCAGAGCATTTTCCAAAGATTAGTGGTTCCAGCATTTTATTTTTCCTTACTGCACAAGTAATTGTCTAGAAAATGTTCAACAATGTGAAACAAGACAGCATAAAGGAGATCATTTGGTAGCATTGCAAAAAGTATATAGACAACAAGTTTACATAATCTAATACTTCTTTTTTTACTCCAGTTTAGCTGTTATATTTGAGAACATTGTGAAACAAACTATATTTGGTACCAGGATCCTCATCCTCCTCCTCTTCTATCGATGGTTTCCAAAAAAGCTATCAAATATTCAAAACAGACAGAAAATTTCAAGTTTGTATATTAAGCATCTTAGCTCAAATGCTTTTTACTTTCTGTGGATTATTTGAATTGTGAATTGGAAAACACTAAGGATTACATTTTCATTCATTCATTTATTCAAAATCATTCATTGAGCATTTTTGTACAGCTGGCTCTTATTCTGGGAATATCATAAAATTTACTTTTCTTGGAATGTTACCATCTTAAAAATATCTCATCTCTAACTATAGACATAGAAATAAATGCCAGTATTATTTTATATTCAAATGAAAAATTATTTTCATGGATAGGTAAATATGTGATCATATGTGGTTGATAAACCCTATATTAATGTACATAAAATTCCTTTCACTTTTTTCATCCTGTGGTATTTTTGTTGATATTTTCCCAAATATTGTCCATAAAGTATTTCTTTAGTATGTTAGGGTCTACCAATAGTCCTTTTTAAAATGTCATGTTTTATTTATACATAAAAACAAACACAAAAAATCACAGTCTGGTCAAATATATTCACCAATGTATTTTATATATAATATGTTATTCACAAAGGCAACACATATATGTGTATAAATGTAAGCATGTAGGGGTTATGCATGTATGTTTGTGTATATATGAATATATAATAAAATATACAAATATATATCACTGACTGTAGATAATGGGAGAGTCCCATGGTAGGTTTCAGCAGTTTTTAAGAATGAAAATGAACATTAGTTACACAAAAAGGATTTTGAGGCTACCATTGTGAGTTATGATGAATCCGATAGTAAGAATGAGGAAAAAATATTGCATACCCTTTGTGTTTCTGCTTTTATTCTCAAAATGTCAGAAAAACCTATCATAAAAAAATGCTACCCACCTGCTGTTGGGCCGAAATATGATAGTTTCATAAAGCACAGACTCTTGGACCAGGATATCAGTTGTCTCTATCCTAGATCTAAAGGGAAATGATCACCAAGGTGGAGGTTTGATTTACCAATAATATCTCTCCTTAAGGATTCCATTGCTTGATCAAAACTCAGGAGGGCAAGGCCATTGAATCTATCTACAGACATATTTATTTTCACCAGATGATGTAAAATACTTAAATTTTTTACTCTGTTCTTTTCTTTGTTCTTTCTTTCCTTCCCTCCTCTTTTCTCTCATTCTTCCTTTTCCTCCCTCTCTTTTGTTTTATTTTTTCTTTTCTTTCCTTTCTTTTTTTGCCTTTCCTTCCTTTCCCCTCTACTTGCTTCCCTTCTAAAACATGTTGTGTAAATGTGTGTATGTGTGTATGTGTGTTTGTATACAGTGTTCTACCAATTTTTTGCAAAGTAATCTATAATCTATTCCAAAATTTCACCTGTAATATGTCTCTGTTTAGTAAGGAGATTATTATTGTTGTTTCCCGAGGTTTCTGAGGTCTTTTGGCACGCTCATTATGATAATTATTTTATATTACTTAAACTTCTAAAAATGCCAATAATATGATTTTATTTTGAACTTTATTCATTTGTTAGATTCACCTTCTTATTTAAATGAACTAAGTTTCAGCCACTATAATTACACATGTTGTCTTTCTTTTTTATTTTTTCAAATCTGGTCTTTATTTTTTCCCTTTATTCCTTTATCAGTAGTTCAGAATCATTTTAATATAATGGACCTTTTTAGCAGTTTGACAAAGTCTATAGGCACTTTCCAGAACACATTTTTTTATCATATAAAACACATAATATTACAAAAGATGCTAATTATGTTGAGGGAAATGTATCAAAAAATTTAAAAAAAAACCTCATAGATCTCAAATTAGGATCGATTTCTCTCAGGTGTAATAATTTGGCCATTCTATCAGATTTGAATGATTTAGAAATGACTCCTATAAAATCAGTTATCTCTCCTAACAATGAATAATTTTATTTGTATAAAATGATGTCATTTAATGCTTCTGTATCCAAGACATCTTGACTCTTTTCTTTTAAAACAAAGAACAAAATTTATTTTCTGACTAGACTACAAGGAGTCTCATTTGTTTTTCTAAAAAAAACACCAGCATAGTTACCTTTGAATTTCCTTTATCTGCTTTCATGTTGAAATACTTGAGTATATTTATAATTGTTTATATATTTTGAAGAATCTTTTAACATTTTTCAGAGAATCTCTGGAAAAAATATTTACACATAAAACGCCAAAATTAGCATTGTAGAGACCTTGATTAGGCTTATTGAGCATTCCAAGAAGAAAAGAGCAAGACAAGTAAAATCATGTCACCTTTAAATTGATAATAAAATGAAAAAGTGCTAATCATTTTATTTACATATATGGATACATAGACTCAGAATTTGATGGAAAAGCAGGACATTCAATCCAAAACATACTTGAGATGAAAATTCATAAAAATATAATTTTATCATTGGAAAGCATTTTAAAAGACACCTGATAATTGTGAAATTGATGAAACTGAGACCTAAAGAAACTAATTTGCCAAAGGATATAGTTTTTGTAATATTGTTGTAGGGGGCTGACATGAACCCTTCAAGTTTAGGAAGGGTACCCTTTGCAAGGATGAAGACATGAAAACAGCTTAAAAAATAAAAAAGAGGAATTTATTAATTTAGAAGGTAATGTTAAATCTGGCCAGGAGGACAGCATCGGTGGATTACTAACTCCTAGGAGGACAGCATAGATGGGAAGCTGCCTCCTGGGAGGACAGCATAAACTGTTTTGCAAAGCAGTCTTCTCTACTATTATACTACTTTGTTAAGAAAATATTTTCTTTAAATTTAGCCAAAAATTTGCCTCTCCAGTTATTACTACTTATTATTTCCTCAGATGTAAGCAGAAGTGTAATTTTTCTTCTATGTCATTGTACCTTAAAAAGAAAAAAAAAATTTAAAGGCAGTTATAATGGACACTTGTCTTTCTAAAGCTAAATATGCATGATTCTCTAAGCCAATTCTTACAAAAAACTGTCTCTATTTTTTTTACTAGCTTCATTGCTTCAGTCTAAATGAGATCAACTTTCTTAATTCTCCATTGAGCCTATGACTTTCTATTTCAATAAGTTTCATCTCCCTTATTTTTTCTAATTTGACATTATAGACAATGTCCAAATGGATACGCTTCAATTTTTCAATTTTACTAGCAATATGTCATTTTCTTCCCTGGCTCCACATTAAGAGTACCAAGAGTCAAATAAAAAAAAAAGAAAGAAATACATGGTTTGGGAACCCTCCTGTTCCCCTCTCATCCCCTTAGTCAAGGTCAATGGTAAAATAGGACAAATAGTATACTGTTGTCCAGAACATAAGACTGTTTTTATTTTTATTATATATGTATCCACATATACATATGCATATATATTCAGAAATATCTACATATGTGTGTATAAAGTATAAAGTTTTATGAATATATTTCTATGTGTGTCAAGATATTGGAATATGTATATATATATGTATACATATTCACTATCCATTATATATGCATACACACATATATATTTACATAGATATGGATACACATATTAAAATTGGTTTTGCATGTATGTTCACATATGCATATTTGCACATTTGTATCAGTATTCATATGCATGTATATGTTCATGGTTGTGATTTTCAAATAACTGGAATGTGAAAGGAAGATAAGCAGTTAACCCCACCAACCACTTTTGTAAATTGTTCTAGAATGCAGTCTGAAGTGAAAATAAATAGTAGATCTCCCAAAGTATCTTATTCCCAGCTTGTTTAACAAAGGCCAGTAAGGTGGATAGGAAAGAAAAAGAGAAGGGAACCTCTAATTATTTTGCAATTTGCTTTAATTTAAATCAGAGTCTAATTTGTTGTCACAACAGATTAGGAGTGGCTGCACAAACAAACATAATGAATTCAGGGTGTTTCAAAGCCAAAGGCTAAACCTGGATTTACTGCAGGCATGTACTGTATTCAGCTTCCTACCCTAAAGAAGTCTTTATTCTCCTTCATTTTTTTTTAAACAGAATATAATGAAAAATAAAAAAATGAAATGAATCACAACAAAATTTCAAAGTAATGTCATAAGCAGATGTTACCCAATTTCATTTAATTTTGTATTACTATTAGAGACAACAACAAAAAAAATAGTAGTCTGCAAAACAGCATTGATTTGGACCTAATCTGGAATAGCCTTTTTTTTTTTATTAATATTGTACTAAACCTCAGGAAATGATGCCATAGGCCACATATTAGTGCCAAAATACATATGAAGTCAGTTGATTCTATTTATTAAGACCATACAAGGTCCCTGACCCTGTAGCAGTGAACAAACACTGGGCCAGCTGGCTCCCAGACATTCTCTTATACTAAACCCATTCCCTCATATCTGTTAGCAACTTTTCCTTTCATCAGGGTCAGATGAATTCAACAATATTTAAAAAACACTGCAGTGGCAAGCAGGATTCTGTTTTGTTTGGTGATTAGAGGTGTATTGGGAGTAACGAAGCCAATTATTCTTCCCACAAGTGGGTGCTAACCACAGCTGGCTTCATTTCAGTGACAGACTAGGAAGCCAGCACCTGAATAGGATCACCTGAGAATTACCCCTTCCCCCTCAACATACCTCCAAGGAAAAAAGAGTTTGGTTGGGCATTTGAGGGAAATGTAGACTTTGAATAGAAAACATCATAAGACAAAAAGATTTCATACATCCAACAAGAATAAACAATTCAGACAGAGTGTGTCATTCAAATCACTGCCTCCCATTCACCACCCCACATATCACTGTTGTACAATGAAGCAAGGCCACATGCTGTTTGCCAGTCACCCTCTTTCCATCTTAAACATAACTGGACTTGCTCTTTGCATTCATTATGTTGTTTTTTTGGAGCTGCCAATGAAATACACAACCTGTATTTAGATCTCTTTAAAGTTCAGTCACTTCAGTCTTTCTTCTCATCTCACAAATGAAATGTTTAAAACATATCAAGTGGGATTTTTACATTTTCCACAGAAGAAGAGGGCGCTCATCGGATTTCAATCAGGGACAGGAGAGCTTTTGTTGCTAACAATGCCTCTGAAATTAAAATTTAAATATATGCTCTGTAGAGTGATTTTATGGAGACTGGCTCAGGTCGAGAATATAAAGTTTTGTTTAAACTTGAATGAAGATACCCATCTCATTGCTCTGTAGAATTAACAGTTCTTTTGACCTGGGGATTTATTATCTTGTTTCCTGTACTTTCCCACAACAACAGAAGATTGACTGATGCAACTTGTCCCACTGAGTAGTTTAGAAAAAAATGCCTGAGGGTAATTGTGTGAACCTTGTGGAGCTATAAACATTTGTTAATAACATGGCAAGCATTTTGTTCCACTATTATTTGTAATTCAGGGCCTCTCTTTTAAGATACTCTGTCAACAAAAAAACTATGTAAATAATTAGAGAAATGGCAAGGAAGTTGACGACTTCATATAATTTCTGGGTATTTCCAGGTAATTTTTTTAATTTGCTTTTTTTGTAAGAGATGTTGAAAGTAGTCAACAAAAGAGTTGTCAGTTTCTATGCCTTAGTAGATATCTGATGTCATCAATGAAGGTACTTACCATAAAGGTAAAGGATACACCCCTGCATGAATTCTCATTCTGTATGATTCTTGTCCATATATTCACACAATATCATCCATAGAGTATACTTTCAGTCCTGTGAAGGATTGAAATCTTTCTCTCATCTTTTATAACAGCAAAATACCAAAGTAAAACACAAGACAAATGTACACTAAGTATTGTAGGATAGTAAATGGAGTCAGGAATATCTGGGTCCTAGACCCAGCTCAGATACTAAATGAATGACTTTGGACAAGTCACAACTCTTCTTCATCTCAGTTTACTCATGTCTAAGATTAGGGAGTTGGACTAGATCATCCATAAAAGCACTTCAAATATTTTATCTATAATCCTATATTTTGTTATCACTTCTGACTTGACCTCATTTTCTGATTATTTCCTGAATTCTACTGATTATATTTCTCCTATGCAAGTTATCATTGATAATATGTCACAGTCTATTTACAGTTATCATATGAGGCTCTATTGTTCTTTGTTTCAGTCACGTTTTGATTCTTTGAATTCTGATATTCCTTGCTGATTTTTTTTTATAGCAGAGTATAGTCTGAAAAACTAGTGTAATTTCCCAAACACAAAACAGCTTGCTCTCAGCCTGTTAATCTATTCTTCATTTTATTCACAACTCTCTTGACCTTGAAATTCCCATGCATTTTTTCTGGCTCAAATCTCTGGGGTTCCAGAATGACAAGTCTCATTCTTCTTTCAAAAGAGGCACCAGCAAACAACTGAAGACAAAAATTTTTCTTCCCTCTTTTTTCCTCTTTCCCCTCTTCTCTTATAATCATCCTCTGGCTTCTCTCCTCAAAACTTAACATTTCTAGGGGTTTTTTTGTGTGTTTGTTTTTAATAACCCTCATATAGCATGGCCTTTCACTAACATGACCACTACTTACAGAAAGTCATATTTTCTAACATTGATTCTGAAGTAAAGATAACTATTTCAAATACTTCAAGGGTGATTTAACAAGGTAAAGATTTTCATTCTTTATTACTGGAAAGTATTATCTCTTAATGTGACACAAAATCCTATTAGATTTTTAATCCTTTAAGACATAATATTAATTCATATTGAATTTCTTAGTCTGTTGGGAAACTCTTTGATTATTTTATTTTGGCTTTTCAACTAATTTTTATTCATTTTAAAAATTGTATATATTAATTATAGCCTTTATAAATGTTGGTTATTATCATTAATAATATTAAATATAGTATATATTTTGTATTAGACATCCTTAAAAGTACTTTGCAAATATTATCAACTTTCGTCTTCAAAACAACCCTATGAGGTAGATACTGTTATCATCGTCATTTTACAGTTGAAAAAACTCAAACAAGAAAGAATAAGAAATTGTGATTTGCCCAAAGTTACAAGTAAATATCTGACAGTATTCGAAAGGCAGAAGAGTGGTAAGGGGTTAGATTACTTGCTCAGAGTCACACAACTAGGAAGTGTCTGAATCCAAATTTGAACCTAGGACCTCCCATCTCTAGACCTGGCTCTCAATCTACTAAGCCACCCAGCTGCCCTCCATTATGTTCACTTCTATAGAAATTAAATACCTCTGTTGATAGAATGCTATAAATTTACTATAATTGTTACATTGTTCTCCAATATTCATTCAAGATTATATTAAAATGGTACAGAACCTTCCTTTAAAGATTTTTCAGAAATGACATATATTTATATGAATTAGTGGTGGTTTATATCATCTATTCATATTTTTGTGTTGTGGTACTATTCATTATTTTTCCTGTCTCAGTATATACCTTTAGTTGAGGTAACTTGAATATATAACCATTGGTATTTAAAATATTTTTCTCCATTATGCTGTTCTTTGATTTCTGGTTGTTCTAGGAATTATTCACTGTCATTTAATTTTCTTAATTGTTGATTCTGTACCTTTATTTGGGTATGTTAGGGGGAAATAACAGGAATCAGGTGTTATTAAATTGTTAAAATCAATTGATGATAAATTTCTCCCAATATTAATGATGAGACTATATATTTATAAAAAATTATAAAGCAAGTACTTTTTCTGCATAAATGTTTTTTCATTTCTTTTCATTTATAAATTTTCTTAAGATAGCTTGGGTTGTTTGAGTGTAAGCTTTCTGCATAGTTGTTTTCCATATAAATGCTCTTTGAAATTTGATAATGTGGCACTGTCATCATGGAATTCTCCTCAATGCTGTTTTGAAAATGAGTTTTTATTCTAAACCATTATCCTTGGGTGAAATGTCTCTTTGGTATGTGTTTGTTAGCTGATACAGTTTATAGCCTCATGAATTCCCTGTAAATTCTAAGTAATTTGTTGATAATCAGATTGAAATCTTTATTATTTTTCTGTCCTATATCAAAAGCCAGTTTGTTTTGGCCAAGTTGGGGCTGTTGTAATCACATGTCTTCTGAATATTATCATCATTTCTTCTAATTTGGTGTTGATTTTGACCTTGCTTGCTTACTCAATTGCCTAGCTATATAACAATAGTTCAGAAGACAATCTGGGATAAAGAACCAATAATATCTTATATGATAAATTATAGTCAATTTTGTTCTTGTAAAATTTCCCATGCTTTTTTCTGTCTAGTCCGTAGTAAATCTCTTCATGAATAAAATATTTATGATATTGTAGGATGAAAGTTTAAAATAGGCAATAAACTTTTGATATGTTTGGATATAGTTCATTTTATGCAGAACACTATTCCCAAGTATAAAGATACAGATGTATATGTAGATGTATTTACATGTGTTTGCTTGTTAATTTATATGTATATAGATAGAGGGCTTCCCCAAAATCTTAAAGCAGTTTTAAACTATTATAGCTTAAAACTGCTCAATGATTTTGGAGTCAATTTGTGTTGACAGAGGGAAGTGAATGAAAATTTATATATTGCTTATTATATCCTACATATTGCCTGCTTTATACCAAGAACTTCTATAATTATTATCTCATTTGAGTCTCAGAGTAATCCTACAAGTAAGTGCTATTATTGTCTTATTTTTACAGATGAGCATACTAAGGCAAACAAAGATTAAGTGACTTATTCAAAGCCCTTAGAGAGTAGGTGTCTGAATCCAGATTTGAACAAATGTCTTCCTTACCAAAGCTCCATTGTGCCATTACCTGGCTCTGTATATATAATTATATATATGTATATGTATATATACAATATATGTATATATATATGTATATATATATTTATATATATTACACATATTTTATGTGCAAAAGTATACGTATTCAATATGTGTATTTATGCATAAAATCATCTTCTAAGTCACTCGGTATTACCCCCTGGCTTCCTATTGCCTCCAAAATCAAAAGTAAAATGTGCTCATTGGATTCAATACCCTTCGTGATCTAGCATACTCCAAACTTTTCTAGTATTCTTACATATAATTCTTATTTTATATTCTTAGACCTAGTGTAACTGGATTCAGAGCTATTCCACAAAGAAGACAATCTATTTCTTGACCCCAATAATTTTCTCTGTCCTGTCTTCCATGCCTGGAATTATATCCCTTCCTTATACCATCTACTGACCTCCCTGGCTTCCCTTAAGTCTCAATTTAAATCTATTTTCTATTGAAAGCCTTTCCCAACCTCCCTTAATTACAGTTCCTTTCCTCTGTTAATTATTCCCTTTTTATCGTATAGACCAGTAGTTCCCAAACTGTTTTGGCCTACTGCCTCCTTTCCAGAAAAAAATATTACTTAGCCCCCTGGAAATTACTTTTTAAAACTTTTAATAGTAATTAATAAGAAAGGTAAATGCACCTGTGGCCATCACTGCCTCCCTGGATTGCTGCAGCACCTACTAGGAGGNACTCTTTTTTTCAGTTTCTCCAGAATATAGGTCTAGTAGTGGTAAGTTTGGGAGAAAGGGTTTGCACAGTTTGGTAACTTTCTAGACATAGTTTTAAATACCTTCCTAGAATGGATAGACTAATTCATCAAGAATATACTAGTGTACCTATTTTTTAACAGCTCCTCCAACATTCGTAATGTTCTTTTTTTCATATTTGCCAAATTGACAGATAAGGTAAAACCCCAAAGTTTCTTTAATTTACATTTCTCTAATTATTAATGATTTAAATTTTTTTTCATATGGCTATAGATAGCTTGGACTTCTATTGAAAACTGCTTGTTCATAACTTTTGATCATTTATTTATTGGGGAATGGCTTTGGTTTTTATATCTTTGTGCCAAATGCTTGCGCTCTCTCTATATATATGTGTATATATATATATATATAAAATTACATGTTGTCTCTTCATTAGATTACAAGCTCCTTGAGGGCACAGACTATCTCTTTATCTCTTTTATTTATCCCCAGAATTTAGCATCATATAACCTGGCTTAGAGTTAGTGCTTAATAAATGTTGATTGATTTGTGATGTCCATTGATAATGAAAGAGTCCCTTTTGTTATCACTGCCCAAAATATCCACATCAATTACTGAACATCACCATTTTTTCCATCTTTTTATTGAGAAGTGTTAAGTGATGGTATAGGAGAATAAGTACCATCTCCTATACCATCAATTATCACAACTGATCCTGAGATTCAGAAGACCTGAGATCTAATCTAGAAATTAATTGGACCGTCTTCATATATAAAATTAGGGGAATATATGAATTTGAATATATCTCTTAAGTTACTTTGAGCTCTAATGTTCCATAATTCTGTGCATACTAATACAACTGACCCACCTGCATCCCCATCTGCTCATATCTACCTCCCTCCAATTGTGACAGAAGGAGAGTTTTCAGTAATTAATTGAAAATCAAGGAGTGAAAAGGCACAGGGTAATGTTTTGGCATTTTCTTCCTCCTGAATTTCCTCTGACCTGACTTTCATTGTCACTGCCATTTCTTTCCAGGGGTGGGACCAATTCCAAAAACAGTCATTTTGGTTTCCTTTTCAATGTTTTCTAATAAAGGGCAGCTTCCTCTGCAAGATTCTATCATTGTCCTTGAGTCTCTCACCTTTATTATGACCTTATTGTTTCTAAGCTCATTATTAAAATTTCCATGGATTTAGAAGATCAGTTTTATGTGAAATGTGAAGTCCATTATGTATGTTAATCAAATATGAGATGCAATTTGTTTTCAACCAATTTGACTAATAAAACTTTTAGGTGAATAAATCATATACAGGTATTTATTTGATTTTTTGTTAAAATATGCCATCAGTATTTTCTTACATTTATATGGTTACTTTTTGTAGCATATTTATATATGCTATGTTAATCTTGTTAAAAATGCTCCAAAATGTATGTGCCAATTTGGGTTATGCATGTACATATGTATGCATAAAGAAAGTCATACCTAGAGACATATATACTCAAATGCATTAATATGTATATATGTGTGTGTTGATGTATGTATCTAAAAGAATTAGAGTATGTGTATATATGCTGTATGTGTATGAATATATGCATATTTGCATTAACTGTATTTGTTGCCTAATACAGAAAATGATTTACTCTGCTTATTTTATTCACTTAATATTTAATATATAATATAAAATGTTATTCATTACCAAATATTAAAATATTTTACTTAGCTAATAATTTCTTATGATTTACCTAGTATTTTTTCCCTCATAGGAAAACTTTTCAGTAATTTGTGTCCCATAATATACATTATAAGCTCATTTTGTATAAATGGAAAGCAATGCTCAGAAAGATTTCATGACTTCCCCATTGTTATAGGATTGGTGTAGTGATGATACTTGAATTCTTAGTAAAGTACCTTCTACTGTGGCTGCCTGTGGGTGACACAGTTAAAGAAGATGATTCCTGCCTTCAGAACACTGTTGTATATTGACCCGATGTGACATGTAAATTAATATATAGTAAAATTATTTACAAAATCATCAAGGCAAGAGAGGATCACTTATTCAGGTGGGAGGATGACATATCACTACTTTTTGTTGTAGTTAAATCATTTCAGTTGTTTCCAACTCTTCATGACCCCATCTGAGGTTTTCCTGGCAATAATACCGAGTGGTTTGCTATTAGCTAATAAGTGTACAAAGCCAAAATTGAACTCAGAAAGATGAATCTTTCTAGCTCCAAACCTAGCACTCTATACTCTCTGCCATCTAGCTTCTCATTTCTTCTTAGAGGAGCTGAATTTTTTTTTAAATAGCAAAATTTTTCCAGTTGGAAACAGGAGTAGAGAAAGGGATAGCATTGTAAGAAGACAATAAATCAAATAATCTAGAAACATTTAGGACACTTCTACCATATGCCAGCCACTGTGCTAAGTGACAGGGATATGAGAAGTGACAAAAGAAAATCCTTGTTCTCAAGGAGCTTGCAATTCAATGGCTAATGCAAAGGCATAAAGTAGGTAAGATACAGAGATTGCAGGACATTGCTTGATTTTAGGCATAAAGTTCAATAAGTTGTAAAGATAAGCTCGGTTATGGAGGGTTTAGATTTTTTCCTATTTATTCTGTATTTTGGGATCTGGTTTTATTTTGGAATGGTATCTGGTCACATTTGTGTTTAATATGATAACTTTTTTTAATTTTTAAATCTTTATTTATTTAATTAATTTAGAACATTTTTCCATGGTTATAGGATTCATATTGTATCCCTTCCCTCCTTTGTTCCTCTCCCATAGCCCATACACAATTCCACTAGGTTTTACACATGTCATTGATCAAGACCTATTTCCATATTATTGATATTTACACTAGAGTGCTCATTTTGAACCATTAATATGATAACTTAAATGGTGGCATATGTAATTACCTTCAGAAGGATGACTGAGATGGGGGACCAGACAAGAAACTATTATAATAGTCAATGTATAAGGCAGAGTAGAGGAATGAAAAGAGCAGTCATGAAAACAATGGTCATCATGATTTCATTGCTTCCTAGGCTATGACCATGATTTGGTCACTTCATCATTTTTAGCCTCATCTGTTTTCTCATTTAGATGTTTTCTCATCTAAAATTGAAGGTATCTTATTGAAAATCCCCAAGTTCTGAAGTAAGTAATGTCAGCAAGACAGTATATGGTAAACCCAAGGAGCCCAACGTTTGTGACAAAAACTGTTGGGAAAATTGGAAAACAATATGGGAGAGATGAGGTTTAGATAAACATCTCACACCTTACACCAAGATAAATTTAGAATGGGTGAATGACTTGAATATAAAGAAGGAAACTATAAGAAAATTAGCTGAACACAGAATAGTATAACTGTTAGGTCTATGGGAAAGGGAAAATTTTAAAGCCAAGCAAGAGTTAGAAAAAATTACAAAATGTAAAATAAGTAATTTTGATTATATTAAATTAAAAAGGTTTTGTACAAACAAAAATAATGCAACCAAAATAAGAAGGGAAACAACAAACTGGGAAGATATCTTTATAACAAAATACTCTGACAGAGGTCTAATTACTCAAATATACAAGGAGCTAAATCATTTGTATAAAAAATCAAGCCATTCCCCAATTGATAAATGGGCAAGGGACATGAATGGGAAATTTTCAGATAAAGAAATCAAAACTATCAATAAGAACATGAGAAAGTGTTATAAATCTCTAATAATTAGAGAAATGAAAATCAAAACAACTCTGAGGTACCACCTCACACCTAGAAGATTGGCTAAAATGATAGCAGGGGAGAGTAATGAATGTTGGAATGGATGTGGCAAAATTGAGACATTAATGCATTGCTGGTGGAGTTGTGAACTGATCCAACCATTCTGGATGGCAATTTGGAACTATGCCCAAAGAGCTCTAAAGGACTGCCTGCCCTTCGATCCTGCTATAGCATTGCTGGATTTGTATCCTAAAGACATCATAGGTAAACAGACTTGTACAAAAATATCAATAGCCGCACTATTTGTAGTGGCAAAAAAACTGGAAAACAAGGGAATGCCCTTCAATTCGGGAATGGCTAAACAAATTGTGGTATATGCTGGTGATGGAATACTATTGTTCTCAAAGGAATTATAAACTGGCGGAATTCCATGTGACTTGGAAAGACCTCCAGGATTGATGCAGAGTGAAAGGAGCAGAGCCAGATGAACATTGTACACAGAGACCAATACACTGCGGTAAAATAAAATGTAATGGACTTCTGTACTAGCAGCCAAGCAATGACCCAGGACAATTCTGAGGGACTTATGGTAGAGAATGCTACCCATATTCAGAGGAAGAACTACAGGAGTGGAAACACAGAAGAAAAACAACCACTTGAACACATGGGTTGATGCAGACATGGTTGGGGATGTAGACCTGAAACGACCACACCAATGCAAGTATCAATAATATGTAAATAAGTCTTGATTGAACACACATGTTAAAACCAGTGAAATGCGAGTTGGATATGGGGGTGGTGGTGAAGGGAAAAGTAAAAACAAGAATCATGTAACCATGGAAAATTTTTCTAAAAAAATAAAATATTTAAATTTTAAAAATCCCTAAGTTCTTTCATAGCTATAACATTTTGAGACATGATTAGGGATTGGTTTAGGAATTAATAAGTGAAGTAAAGAAAAATACATAAAAGTCATTTCAAAATTATAACTGATAGAATTTGAATAGAGATTTGATACCAGAGTTAGGTAACAAGAGTCAGAGATAGCTCAATAATTAGGTGCCTTGATCTGTCATGGTAGTAACATTCGTAGTAACATAAAAGCATTACAAAAATGTGGGATGGTTTGTAGTGGGGTGAAGATGGAATGGAACTGGTGATAGGTCTTGAGGTACTTTTAAAAAATCTATAAATAACTGATAAAGCTATTGAAATCAATTTTTTCAAACAAGGAAGAGAAACTGGAACAGGGAAAATAAATTTGGGAATTATTTGTGTTGAATAGAGTTCATCTAGGGATGAGAATGAGATTACATAGATGAGAGAAATAAGTCAAGGAAAGCAATTTTAGGAGTGTCTATATTTAGAAGCTGAGAATGAAAATATGGCTTTGGGTAGCATATTACTTTTCCGCCTTGTACTTACTTGCTCTCTCCTTCAGCCTCATCCATGGTTTTCATCTCCTTATTCTGTTTTTTGTTGTTTTCATTTATTACTTTATGAACTCCATAATGAGGGAGATTGGTTCTATTTGTGTTCATAATGTTTGTAATTTCATAAATTATTTATCTATCTACCCCCCAAAAGGAGGGAGAAAAGGTCAGGGAGTTAGATGTATAACTTGGAGATTTCAGTAAATCCAAAAGGAGGGATAATTTAAAGAAGGGGATGTTTGATGTGAAATGTTATGAGGAACAAACTTGATTTGCAAATAGAGGAATTTTATTTGCATAATCTCAACTAAGGGGTAGGTACAGAAATCAAATGACAGGACATGAGGTAAGAATGTATTTAAAGGGCACGAAAACACTCAGTTTAATCTATTGCTATTGGCAATTTTTTGGCACAAAGGAGGGCAGAAAGCATTATAGCTCAAGGAGATATCAAGATTTAAAGATTTGTTTGGTTGTCTTTTGTAGTTATTTTTTGTTTGTATGTGTTAGTTTTTCTTATGTAGGTCTGAACATATTCATAATAGAATAGGAAAGTGTAAATAGAGTGTGATAAGAAAAAGAGTATGATGAATTAAACAAGGTCCTGGGAGAGCTAAGAAGAAAAGTAGAATCAAGAATATAGATAGTTTAGAAAAAAGGAAGTACATATTTTCTTCTTAGAGTAGAGAAAAAGACTAAACTTGGATTTTGAGGCAGGATTTAATCAAATATTTTCTTTCCCTGTTCCTTAGCATAAAATCATTGCATGTGGAGTAATGTTCCCTTTAATTATAATATTACATCTATATTCCTGAGAAAGCCATACACAGTATTGGATCATTTTAACTTCTAGAAACCCATTTACTCTCCACTATGAAGCATTTATTAGCCTTTTTGTACTATTTTTGATAGGAATTTTGCTACATACCCTGAATGTCTGCTAAGGGCTATTGACCATTGACACTGTGTACCTTAAGTTATGTGGTGGCCTACAAAGAGAAGGAAAGAAATGTGATTGTTCCTCCTATGGAATATTTATCATCTCAAATTAAATTAAAATTAAGATTAATAACAGCATAATGACATTTTCTATGGTTCAATAGTTGGAACTGTGGATAGATTGCAAAACCTGTAGTGAGGAAGTCTCACCTTTATGGGTTCAAAAGGTCTGCTCCCAGAGACTTACTCGTTGTGTGACCCTGGACAAATCACTTAACTCTATTTTGCCTCAGTTTCCTCATCTGCAAAATGAGCTAGAGAAGGAATTGGAAAACAACTTCTTTACCTTTGCCAAGAAGACCCCAACTGTCATAGAGTCAGTCAGAGAAGATTGAAAAGTGACTAAGCAACAAAAAACCTCGTCATTTTCTATATGTTTCTCAAAATCAACTTTCTAGAATGAGATAAAGTGAAGGTGTTACTTATATTAAATAAAGACATATCAGAAATATATTAAATAAATACTATTTTAATGATATTATCTTATGTGTTATCTCCCATTTATCCTTTCATATAGCTTTCTTCTTCGTTTGGTTCTAATATTATAATTTAAGTTTCTTCACTGTGCCTCTCCTCTTAGGATCATCTAAATGCATATGATCTTACTTAGTGGAAAGTTTCAGTTTGAGAGAATCTCATTTATAGCTAATCTGCCAAATGTGTCACTTGTTTCTATGCTGTAAATGGAAATTAAACAAAGGAAAATGAAGTTATGGGCATCATCTAGTCTGGGCAATACATATCCTTTCTCTATGTTATCTATACTAAACTTCAAAAATTTTACAGTTTTTACAATTCATCTCATATTCTAGATGTTGGAAATAGAGCTGGGTTTGCTTTAGATGACATATATAAATGGAACTTAATGATGAAATTGTCCAGAAAGCAGTCATTGTTACTTTATCAGAAGGAAATTGCCCAATTAAACACTATTAGGATAAGTTTATCTTGTCATATGGTTTGAATTAATGATTTGGTTTTCCCCCAACCTCCTGCCAAAAAAATTTGCTAAAAGACACAGAAAGATGGTATACATTAAACAAGATAACAATGTAATTTGCTAATCTTGATTGTTTATGTTATATCATTTATATTGTTTTTAATGACATCAATTTGATAAAGGGACAAAAATCAGAATAAATGGAGTGCTCAAGAAGACAAATTTTCTGGACATTTGTTATTTAAACTAAGCTTGGTTACATACAAAGAAATGCACATAGACAAATTTATTGAGATTAAACATTATTTTAAAATATTCACTGTACCAGAAGTAAGACTGTATAGATAATTATAAGAAAATACTGACTTCTCCAGAGGTTAATAGTTTGCCAAGAGGAAGGGACATTAAGTGAATTATGGGAAAAGGAAGCACAATGATTTATGTGGTACCTCAATTACTATGCTTAGAAATATGTGCATTATTCAAACTGATCTCAACAGCTCCATATATATGTGTTTGTGTATGTTTACATATATATGCTTACATATATATATGTTTGTGAGAGCAAAATCATGTATGATTAAAAGAAAAAAATTCAACTCTCCATATATACAAATATATGTGAATATCTGTGACTAATATTGTTGTACATAATTTTTTTACCTTAATTAACAAATATTTTTTACCTTAATTCAAAAATAAAACTTCATTATTTACTTTAAAACACAATCACACTTAAAGAAATCATTTTATTATGTTAAAAGCTTAGTGGCTGGTAAATCTTCTTTATAATTGATATCTTAATTGATAGACAGCTCTACTTAAAATCAGGAAAAACAGGTTCAAATTTTGCCTCAGATATTAATTATCAGTGGGATCATAGACAAGTCAATCACCTATTCTCACTTTGTTTCTCTAAATATAAAATTGTGATTATAATACTTGTAATTACTATCTCATAGAATTTTTGGGAAAAGGAAATGAGATTATATATTCAGGTACACTTTCCATATACCAGATTTTAGAGTTCCCCCATGACCTGGAAACTTCATGTAAAATTTTTTTGGCTCTCTCTTTTCATGAGATAAGAAATCCAATTTTTTCTTTTTCTTTTTTCTTGCCTTTTAAGATAAATTTATATAAAAGTTTATTGGTTCTTTTTATTATATACTTTTTAACCACCACCACCAAAAACATTTAACTAAACAAATGTAAAAAAAAAAAAGATTATGTGCCAAACCACAAATTCCATATTGTTTACCATTTAAAAATAGGTATAATGTATATATGTATGCTAAATCAAACTTCCTCCTTTTTTAGTTCCCTTTAGATTTTTTTTACTTGGATATTGTTTTCTCTTTCATTTTGTTGCTTTTTTCCCCATGTAATTTTAGTATATAATATTCTTGTTCTCTTTATTTCTCTTTTCATCCCCTTATTGGATTTGTGTTATTTCCAGTTATTCTGTCATAACAAATAATGCTTTAAAGAATATTTTTATACATTCACACCTTTTTTCCCTTTCAAAAATTCCCTTGCATTCTAAACATAGCAATGATATCTCAAGGTCAATAAGCACAGACATCTTCAAAGCTTTTAATGTTTTATTTCCAACTTGTCTCCTAAAAAAATCACAGCTCTTCTAGCAATGTAATATTAGACCCAGGTTTCCATGTTTCTATCAGCATTTAATTTGATGGCTTTAGCCCATCTAGTTCTCACTTAACATATATAACCAGGACCATATTTTTGCTAGATTGGTTCTTAGGCAGCAGACACAATCTGTTGTCAGGATCCTACTCTTTCCTAAATAAGTCTTTCCAAATTGATCATACCCAGTAGTATTTTTGTTTCTGTGCCAGCACGCTTTAGTAATGCAGGGTTACCTTCCTGGTATAATGAGTGTAAAGTAAGACCTTTGCAAATTATTTATTCTTTCTAAGCCAACGTTCTTTCTAAGCTAAAGTTATTTTCAGATTACATACATGCTCAGGCTTAGCCCTACTAATAACTTTAAGCAAATGTGTGTATGTGTGGTGTGGGGGTGGGCTCTCCAGATACCTATATTATTTAACTTATCTAAGATTGTATTCATCTTTTCAAATTCTTATTTATTTTTTGTTTAGACTCATCAAGTTCTGAAAGGGGAAAATTAAAGTCCACTTCTCTTATTATTTTATTATATATTTCATTTAGTCTTTCCTTTAAAAATCTGAGTGCTATAACAGTTGTTTCATAACCATTCAATAATGATAATGCTTCACTATCCATAGTCTCCTTCAAAATAATATAATTACCCTGTTCATACCCTCCCAATACAGCCATTTTTGCCTTAACATTACTAGAGGTCATTACTGCTATCCATGTCTTCTCTGGAAAAGCTGAGGCATAGTATATTCTTCTCTAGCACCTGACTTTCACTTCATAACACATTGTCAGGTCTTGGTTTATTACCCATTCTGCCAATCCATTTTCTTCCCATGAGTGAATTCATCACATTATCTTCAATGTCACAGTCACTAGTTTGTATTTCCATCTACTTCATTCTTCCTCTCTATCTCTTCCTTTCTTTCTGCCATATGCTTTCTTAGATGTCTATTTCCCTTTGACCAGTACCTCACTTATTTACATCCCTTCACAAAGATTCTCCCTTATCTTCTCTCCTTGCCCTCCTAGTTCCACATTAACCCATCTTCCCAAATATCACTTCTTTATCCCTTCCCTCTTACATTTTAATTCTTCTTCTATTCAGCTTTCCCAAAATCCCTTCTTTGTCTCTCAATTATACCCTCCTATTTCTTTATTCCCTTATCCCCTCACCTTAACCCTCTACCCCTCAGTATATACTCACTTATAGATATCCCTCTCTTCTCTTCTTTTTCTTACCCACTTCTTTTCCCTTTTACCCATTCTTTCTCCTCATATTCCCTTAGTTCCTCTAGAGGACTCCCAATCACTCCTTTATCCCATTCCCCTTCCCTCCTAATTCTCTGTATTTTATCTCATATTTTAGTATTTTTTGCACATTATTGTTTTTTCCTGCATCATTTTTATTTATTGCACTTTTTATAGTACAGAGTCTGACATACAACCAGCCCCAATTCAAGCCCCAGTCCATGACTGACCTCAGCTATTCCAACTAAAGCTTGTGGGCAGTTCTCTCACTGCAAATATAAGCCGTCATTCTGCTTCCCACTGTGGCAGCAACACAGGACTCTACAGAGAGTGACTATAGCTGATGTGGCCCCAATCCCTCAGCAAACATACTCAGAGTAGAATTCATACCTCACTCCTTTCCTACCTCTGCAACCTTGGACAAAGCAAGTGCCCAGTCAAAGTTGCTCATTTGTTAGCAATGAGGCTTGAGTTCCTGATCTTGGGACCTGGTGCCCACCAACTTGAAAGTGGCCACTCCTTAAATCCCTAGCCAGTCAGGGATCCCTGGAGCTTATACATCATACACAGCTTCTACCAATGCCCTCAGTCTGAGGATTCAGATTCAAGTTGTATCCTAGAGGGGTATGCACTCTCCAGGCTCAGCAACTGGGAGAGGTTGATAATTCAACTAACCAGGGATGTTTTGAAGATACCTTCTTTTTGTTCTGTTCCTGCTCCTAGGGCCTGTGGTGGGGGCGCTGAGGACAAGGAAGCTAGAAATCTTTTTTTTTTTTTGGTTATCCTTAGCTGCTCTGTTTCATTCCTGACTCCTATCTGTCTTTACCACTTTTGGTGTTGATTTTATGGAGTTATTTTTGGTTGTTTGTGGGTGTTTTCAGGAGGGTGAGAAAACTTCACACTCTGCTTTGTCATCTTCCCACAATGCAACTTCTTTTTTTTTTAGCAATTTATTATAAAATGTGGTTTAAGTATGATCATAGGCTATATGTTGACTAATGATAAGATTATCCAGATTTCTAATCTTTGTGTGTCATCTCTTGGCTTTTACTTTCTTATATAAACTTTAACATTTTTACTTATTTTAATTTTTAAAAAGAAATTGTGTCATATTCATGTTATTAAGAGATTTATCAATATTATATAATACTATACATATAGTTTATGCATTTCTGAGTTTTTAAACTTTTTCTGCATCCTCTGCTGGTCTTCACATGTCATCTGGAGCTTCTACAAAATTCCAGAAACATTCCTATTTAATCTTTTATGCCAAAACATATTATATAAAAATCCTGATGGAGAAAGTCACAGTGTGGAAGGAATACCTGTATACGAAATATACATCTTAAAAAGCTCTATGGAAAATGATTATTAAGATATGTACATTCAATGTAGGATTAGAATCCAGGTTGTTGCCAAACTGTCTTAAGTATTATTCAAAGCATCAAAATTCTATTGTAACCCAATAAATTGGATATGAGATTCATTATGATAGGAAATAACTTGTTTAATTGTAATTGGAAACCTATGAGTGAAAAAAAATGATCATGTTCTATAGATAGTATTTGAAAATCATGTCACTGGCAAGATAATCATGTTACACTGGCAATCACAAATTAATCAAAACTGTATAGTGAGAGTTTTAGTGCATTACATATTGTCTGGTGAAGAACATATATATTTTTAGTAATAGTCATTCTTGGTGGAGGGAACATCCTCATTTTTCCAATGAAGTATCAATGTAAGCAAAAATTCTAAAAAATTAAATATTTCTACTTCACTAGAAACATATAATATTTTAAAAATTAAAAAAAACTTCAGAATTATAAATATGATAAAATGTCAAAAGTGTGCATTTTCTTGCATCAAACTAGAAACCATTATGCCTAGGAATGATCTAAAGTTATGCTTAATGAGGCTACTCTAATAATTCTATTTTTTTAATTTAGAATATTTTTCCATGGTTCCATAGGTCATGATTTTTCCCAGCCCTCTTCCTACCCCACTCCTAGAGCTAACAAGCTGTTCCACTGAGTTATACATGTATCATTGTTCAAAATCTATTTACATGTTATACATATTTGCAATAGAGTGATCTTTTAATGCCAAAACTCTAGTCATATCCCCATCAAGCCACAGAAATGATCATATGTTTTTCTTCTGCATCTCTACTCCCATAGTTATTTCTCTGCATGTGGATAGCACTCTTTCTCATCAGTTCCTTGGTATTGTCCTGGATTACTGTATTGTTACTAGTAGAAAAATCTGTTACATTTGATTGTGCCACAATGTTTCAGTTTCTGTGTATAATGTTCTCCTGTTTCTGCTCATTTCATTCTGCATCAATTCCTGGAGGTCTTTCCAGTTCACATAGAAATCCTCCAGTTCATCATTCCTTTCAGCACAATAGTATTCCATCACCATCAGATAACATAATTTGTTCAGTCATTCCCCAATTCATAGATACCCCCTCATTTTCCAATTTTTTGCCATCACATAGAGTGCAGCTTTAAATATTTTTACAAGTATTTTTTTTCCTTATTATCTCTTTGGAGGTTCAAACACAGCAGTGGTATGGCTGGATCAAAGGGCAGGCATTCTTTTAAGGCCCTTTCAGCATAATTCCAAATTGTCTTCCAGAATGACTGGATTAATTCACAACTCCACCAATAGTGTAACTATCCTACATTTTTAAAGAACTGTATTGAGGAATAACACAAAGTGGAAGTCCTTAATTTAACTGAAAATTTTAGAAACCTTGAATTAAATAACCTCATTCCACCTTACTCATTCAGTAACTGCTGTGAGCTCCACGTACATGTACCTACAGTTTGGATTTTGCAACCACTTCTCCAAAATGCTTATTCTCACCTCAAAGGAACATGCTGTCACTGTATAAATATTTCAAATGGTACTCGAAGGTTGTAAGCCTATCTAATTGTTAGTCTTGATTGTAGTTCTCAACTTTAACCCTCTTCAAATTACTATTTAAGCCTATTTTGTTCTGTTTCTTACAAGATCTTTCATTTTTCCCACAGAAGGGGTTTTAACATTTCAGAATATTACCCTATGCAAGAATTCATTTTTTTAAAATCCCTTTCAAGTTTCATTTGAATATTTTTATTGCTACTCTCCTTTTGGGGACATCTATGCATATTGACTTTAATTAAAACACCATACTACCACTGGCTATGTCAAAAGGGAAAACTTAAATTAGTTGCATAGACTTTGCTCTTCCATAAGACATATTTTAAACTCAAATCAGATTATTTCAATATGGTTCTCCTTGTGCTCAAGGAAGTAATCTTTTTTTTTGGAAAAAAAAAACAGTTTTCACTGGGCATATTTTTCTAGCGTATATCAGATCCAGATGCAAGCCTTCTTATAAAACAAAAAACTCTGCTAAATTCTAATGCATGAATTCTGAAAAATTCTAGGAATCATTTATTCAATTGGTCAATAAACAAAGATTGTTCTTTTCACATTATAATATTCTCAAAGGTGATCATCATATCTTGGTCTTCTTAAGGTTACTGAGACAGTATGAGGTCATGGAGGGAAAAGAAAATCAGAGAATGACAAGTACAGAGCAGAAAAGTTTCACAATTTGATGAAAAACATATTCAACAATCAAAGATCAGATTCGGTAAAAAATTGAGTAAAGATCATGCACATAAATATGAGGAATTTAAAAGACAAAAATAAGCTTTATTTTTATGTGTGGTAAATGTTAACAATTGGAAATAAAGTAGTTTCTTTTAGGAATATGACACATAGTCTAAAAATGTCAAACAAAATATAGAGGCTTCCGCTCTGCTCCTGCCTGGTAAGCTTGGTGTGAGCTTAACACTTTAGAACTGTGATTTCCAACCTTGATTTTGCAACACCCCAGGGTGTCGCTAATTATCTCAAGGGGTGGCAAAATATTCTCAACAAAAACCATCTCAAAACAAAATTAGTTTAAATGTGATTTAAATTTAAACAAGCATATGTGTCATAAAGAACCTTTAAATGGCAGGGAAAATGTCACAAAATCAAACAAACAGTAATAAGTTTTGATTCTAAAAAATTGTAATAATGAACTTTAAACTCAGAATTTTTATTATTCCTCTGCAAGCTGTGAAGAATACTTGTTCATGAGATTTTCATTTGCATTGATTTTTCACCCCATCATTGAGGATTGGAATGATGGGTTTGGAAATGAGGGAGTTAATATGGACTAATCCTTCTGTTGTGGGAAGGAAAGGAAGGGGATAATAAGAAAATCACAAAGCAAAATAAATTTGGTACCACCAAGACTCATTATCTGATTGATTTACTCAAAATAGTTAAAGGTAGTAGGCAGTGGTTGATGTGAAAGGAGAATCAAAGAGAAAAATTCCTAGTGTGTAAGAAATGATTGGCAGAGTCAAGGTCTGATCTTTCAGGCTTCAAGAGTTTGGTGCAAGAAGACTGAGCTAGCTAAGGGATATTATTATGAATTGTTGCACAAAATGCACCATGCACACACATGAAAGTTTTAAGCCTAGCCCTCTGTTGGCCATCTACATTCTCCTAACCCAGATTATCTGTGGTACCATTTCTGTACTCATTAGTCTCTCTGGAATTAGTCAGGTCTTGGGTCTGCTTTCACCTTTGTAAACTGAAGTGTTCTCTGAAGTAGCCCTCCCATACTACTGGCAGACAATTGAATTGTTATGAAAACACTTTTAAGTACTCTAAACAATTCTAAGAATTGAACTAAATTAGTCACCTGGGAAGGAGTAACCCTGAAGAGTAAATTAAGAATACTTAAGGGGAAATGTCTATGAATGACACCCTCTTTTGAATTTATAGCTCACATAAATTTGCAAAAGGGAATTTTAAAGAGGTGGTGAAAAAGTGGAGGAGCACAATTCTAAATAAGATAATGATGATGAGAATGATGGGAATGGAGACTAGAATAATAACAATAAGTTGCTATTTAAATTACTTTTAGTTTTGTGAAATGTTGTTCATATGCTTTGTCATTTAATAAAATAGATGAGAAACAAGAAATAAAGCACTTAAGACACTGATTGTTCAGGAGTAAAAAAATGTCAGTAGGAATACTAGTAAGTGTATACTTAACACATACCAAGTGAGTATAAGCTAAATTTGGTGGCCTCAAAGCCATTAAAGTAATTCTGGGTTACTTACATTTTGAAAGATAAATGATTTGAAATGTGTGTGTGTGTGTGTGTGTGTGTGTGTGTTTCTGCCTGCTTAGACACTCAGAGATTGTGACTCCTTTATGTCTTAGTATTCATCCGAGAAAAGAAATACTGAAATAGTTGCTTCAGAGTAGGGTTGGAGAAAGTAAAGTCTAGTAAAGGTATTTTTTGTTAATCAGTTTTTGTTTATTTTAGGATGGGGAAACATTGGTGTGTTTGAGCAAAGTAGGAAAGGAATGAATAAAAAGGAAGATTCTGAGGGTTCAGGAAAGTTGATGAATGTCTATGAAAGCAAATTGTGAGAGAATCAAGATGTATTAAAGAGCACATGTGCAGGGAATTTCTTTGGTTAGGAAAAGGTCAACCTTATTCAGAGACTAAAGAAAATGAGGAAAGAGTAGGAAATACAATGAAGGAATTTGAAGAATAAGAAATTAAGAGAAAGGGAATTGAAAAATAATGGCCTCAATCATCTAGGAAAGCAAGAAAAATGAGATGTCACATGGATATGAGGGTACAGGCTTCCCTTAGACACCCCAACTCCCCATATTGTGTCATAGTCAGAAGAGTATATAAATTACTTATTTTTCCTTGCATTTCTGAAGGCTAGGAAGGTGACTTTGAAGCCCTCTGGCCTCTCCTTTAATTCTTGATGAGCACAGATAGATAGGCACATCCCAACTTGCTCCTGATAAACATTTACTTTACATCCCAGATATCTGATTATCCTCTAAACTGGACAGTTCACCCCCTTTGACTTTTAGGCATAAGAAGTAACTACATGATTCATCTTGGGTTCTAGAGACCAGTAACATGCATAATCATACTTTCTCTAGTCACGCAGACCCTGATGCCAAAAGGGTTTGTAAAGATCAGAACACATACTTTAGGAGGCAGTACTTCACCTACACACTCTCTCCCCAGTCATTTCAACATGAATTTCAAATTAATATTTTATTTCTCTTTTTATTTTTAAACTAAGTTTTGGATTCTTATATTCTTGCAAAGGGTACCTGTCACAAACCTTGAGTTTTTACTGTAAAGCTCTCCTATGACATTTTTGGCAATAAGCATGGGGCAGAACTGAGGAAGGCTGGTTCTTCACCCAGGATTCAAGAGAACACTGCTTCTCAAATAGGAAAGGACCATTCTTGGACTCCTAAAACCCACCTTTGGTGAAATCTGAGTTGGGCTCTCTACCTCTCTCCCATCTGGGAGTCCCAGGGGTTGATTGGGCTGCTAGACTTGGGGTTGGACTCTAAGTCTGGATCATTTCCCTAACTGGTTAAGAAAACACTCTTCAGAGTCAGAAATCAGTTGGATCTGAGTGACAAATGTTCGGACAACTTCCCCAGATGCCAGGTGGTGACCCTCCTTTAGATAAGGATTGGCCATCCTTTATCTACATGGGAAGGAAGAGCAAGTTAAGAGCAAGCCACACATTTCCCACCCCACATATGTTGTCTGAGGTTTAGGAAACCATGCTCAAGCCAACATCCAGACCATGAGATCCTGCCAAAGCATATAGTGGTAGAAGTCAACTCATACTCTTTGAAATTTCAAACCTGTGGATAAGTCCAGAGCCCCAGCACAGGGAATTCTAGTCTGAGATTGAGATAAGGACTTAGTTCACACTTTGGGGTGGCTGATAATACTAAGTACTAAGTACTGATCTTTTTATCTAAAGCACAGGGTGGCAGCTCCAAGACAGAACTATCAAGGGTATTATTGATAGGATCAAGTACACAGTGAGATAAAAAACTCCAGACTAAGTGTATTAAGGGCATTTTCAGGATGTAATAAGGAAATCTGCAGGATATAATATGGGACTGAAGCTAGGGGTAATAGCTGGTAGGAATAGGGAATAAGGTAAGACAAGGGACCCAAGATTGGAGGTAATCAAGGCTATAGGTAGTAGCTGGCTAAAATAAAGGATAGGCACTGTGGATAAGGTTTTGTGAATCCCTAAGGCAATATAGTGAATGAAGAAGGTACAATGATGAAGGTTGGTAGTTGAGGTAGTAGGAGAAATAAGGGAATGTCTGAATTTAGGGAGTATAACACTGAGGTAACAAGGGTTGCAAGGGAGAGGATGAGTTAATCTAAGGCAGGCAATAGCAGCAGGGAAACACAGACTGGGACCCAGTTAGAGAAAAAACACTGAAGGGAAATAGACAGCCCTTAAAGTAAAAGGACACTTTTACAGAGTAAGGTTAGAGCCAGCCAAGGCCAGGTTGGAACTGACTCGAGGCTTTAGTCAGTTTCACAGGAAGGGCCTGGAAGGAAATATTGAAGTTACACTTCCTTCAAAATGGATACCCTCAGCTTCCCTCAAACTCCAGAGAGTATGTTATTCCTCTCTCTCTTCCTCCCTCTCTTATTAATCTAGTAATGAAGTAACCAGAAGGTCTTGATTAAATACAAACGGGGTTTATTGTCTTCTAGGATAGATTGGTAGAGTAGAGGATACAAGGAAGCCCTAACAGCCACTTAGAGAAAATTCAGGTGGGGGAAGGGAAGCAGGAACATGAGACTGAGAAAGGACCTGCCTTAACTCAGCTGTCAGATGGGTTTGGAATCAATGGGGTTAGGAAAGTTGGATACAAAGATTAAATATATAATTTGTTGCAAGGGTAAGCCCTATTAGATTATTTAAAATATCAAGTTTAAACTAACACTCCAAACTATCCTCCTTTTAAACCCTCACAGGAATTCAGGCAGGGAGAATGAAGGTGGGAATAGGATATGGTAGGAGATTCAAAGGAATTAGCTAGATTAACAAATCTCAAAAGAAAAGCTGCAAAATATAGGCCAAGTTTCAATCTTAAGGAGGAGCTCAGATGGACCCTGATTCTCTCCAAGAGTCCCAAGACCAACTGAACTTTTCCCAAGATTCTAAACTCCTTAACTGACAGAATGAATTCTGCAAAGTCTGCAAAACTGTTATGCCCCCCTCTCTGTACCACATAAGCCAGAGGATAGAATTTGATCAGTCCCTAACCTGATCAAGATCAGAATGAAAAAAAAAAAACACCTTACACTCAAGCCTGAGGCAAGTCTTTATGCTAACAACATCTCAATGGTCAATTGAATCAGCAGAGCTCCCAGTACTCAGACCATTACATCATCTCCTTGAGTCTACCTATAATTATATAGGAAAAAAGAACAAACGACAAAAAAGCACTCTAAAGAATTTTTATGGTGACAAAGAGCAAAGTACAACACAGAAAGAGACAATGAAAGCAACGGAAAAACACCCAAAGCCCAAAAGAAAAATATAGGTTGGCTTCAGATTCTGGAATAATTCATCAAAGGACTTCAAAAACCAATAAAGTGAGGCAGAGGGAATTGGGGAAGAGAAATGAAAGTGATACAAGAAGAAATGGACCAATTGAAAAAGGAGAACCAAAATTGACAGGGAAAATCAGGTCTTAAAAATCAGAATTGATCATCTAACAACTAATGATTTCAGAAGAAATCAAGAAACAATAAATCTGAATCAAAGGACTGAAAAAAAAGAGGAAAGCATGAAACATCTTATAGAAAAAACAACTGACATAGAAAATAGATCTAGGAGAGACAATCTGTGAATTATTGGACTACCTGAAAGCCATGATGATAAAAAAAAGCCTTGGATATCATATTGCAAAAAATTATCAAAGATAACTGCCCAGAGATCCTTGAACAAGAAAACAATATTGAAAATGAAAGAATTCACAGATCACCTCCAGAAAGAAATCCTCAACTGACAACTTCCAGGAATGCAATAGTTAAATTCAAGAGCCACCAAGTCAAGGTAAAAATACTTCAAGCAGCCAGAAAGAAGTCATTCAAATACCATGGAGCTATAATCAGAGTCACTCAGGATCTAGAGGCTTCTCTATTAAAGCATTGTAAGGCATGGAATATGATATTCAGGAAGGCAAAAGATTTGGGCTTACAACCCAGAGTCATCTATCCAGCAAAACTGAGTATAGGAGAGTTCCGGGAAGATAGTGGCTTGGATGGAGTGAATCTTAAAGCCTCCGCACCCTTACATACCTAGATAGAAAACAATGTGCTTTGAGAAGAAAGAGGACCAAATCTAATAATGGGACAGAGCAGGGGGAACCCTACTGCAACATAACTAAAGAGATACACCAAGAAAAAGGCTTCAATACTTGAACTATCAGGACTGAGAGCATAGAAGGGGAATCCCAGGATCCCAGGACACCTCCCCCACGTGCTGTGCAGAGTCTCCAGCAGCCAAGAAATCTCAGGGCTGGTGGGTGCACTGGTCAGGAGAGTTGCTGGCATAGGACTCAGGGAGTCAAACACAGGCACAGGAGAGGTGACTGGAGGAGAAAACCAGAGAAACACAGCAAAAATGCCCAGAAAATGGTGGCTTAGAGAGAGCCAAACCCCAGAGCACAGATGGCTTGGCTTGGCTACCTCATACCGAGATAAAGAACACAGGGCTTCAAGAGGAAAGAAAACCAGATCAAACACAGCAGATAGCACAGGGGGACACCACTGCTGGAGAGCTCAGTTCAGAGAAAACACTCTTTCTTGTCACACCACCTTTTTTTTGTTTGTTTGTTTGTTTTTCCGTCCCCTCCAGGTTTTGAGGTTTTAGACTCAGGGTAGATTAATCCAATCAATACAGGACTGATCCCAACAATTGGACAGACTGAGAAGTCATTCAAGGGCAGAGAAAGTAACTACAAACCTTTGCCCCTGGAGGGAAGATCTTTCATCAAAGATCATTAAATACATCTGCTCAAACTAGCAGAACAAGGAAGGGAAAAAAACATGAGTAAGCAACAGAAAAAGAGAAAAGAAATGACAATTGACAGCTTCTTTCAAGTAAGTGAAAAGGGAGCAAATGAAACAAAAATAGAAGAAGAGGAAGTTGTTCCAGTGAACTGGACACAGGTTTGGGAAGATCTCAAAATTCAATTAACTCAAGAATTTAAAACTCAATTAATTCAAGAACTTCAGGAACTCAAAAAGCAATCAAGAAAGGCTGAAGACAATTTGAAAGAGGAAATACATGAGCTGAAACAAGAAAATCAAGTCTTAAAAGCCAGAATTGGCCAGCTTGAAAACGAAGCAAAGAAGGCAAAAGATGATCTACAAAGAAAATCAGACCAGAAAGAGAAGGATGACCAAAAAGCAAGGGATAAA
The DNA here is from genome assembly GCF_016433145.1 of Gracilinanus agilis. Lineage (NCBI taxonomy): Eukaryota > Metazoa > Chordata > Mammalia > Didelphimorphia > Didelphidae > Gracilinanus > Gracilinanus agilis. The sequence continues at coordinate 517,178,815 of NC_058132.1, forward strand.
ATTCATTCTTTAAAAAACAGAACTCAGCAACTAGAAGAAAATGACTTCACAAGGCAGCAAGAATATATTAAAAAATTTAAAAAAATGAAAAATTTGAGGAGAATATGAAACACCTCATTGATTCAGCCAAAGATCTAGAGAACAGAGCTAGAAGAGACAACTTAAGAATTATTGGTTTACCAGGACATCATGATAAAAGAAAAAAGTTTAGATAGCATTTTATAAGAAATTATCAGAGAAAATTGCCCAGAAATTCTAGAACAAGAGGGAAAAGTGGAAATTGACAGGATCCCCAGATCACCTCCTACATTTAATCCACAACTTACAACTTCCAGGAATATTATAGCCAAATTCAAAAACTACCAGACCAAGGAAAAAAATATTACAAGCTGCCAAAAAGAAGTCATTCAGATATCAGGGAACCACAGTTAGGATAACAAAGGATCTGGCTGAATCTACATTGAAGGACTGGAAGGCATGGAACACAATATTCAGGAAAACAAGAGAACTGGGTCTACAACCAAGAATCAACTATCCAGCAAGACTAACTATATTATTGCAGGGGAAAGTATGGTCATTCAATAAAATTGAGGACTTCCAAACATTTATATCCCAAGAAGAAAAGAAGGTATTGGCAAATATTAAAAATTATTATTACCAACAGGGTAACTAGAAGAAGTTTACATAGAGGGAACAGGGAGAAACTGTATAGGATGAAATGTCAAGAGATATATAAATATATATGTATGTATGTATGTATGTATGTATAAATATATACAAAACGGGGGAGGGGGGAGAGGATAACAATAAGAAAAAAAGGAAAGCAAACAAAAAGGAATGAATTTATATTCCATAAAGAAGCATGTGGGATCAACAGGGAAAAATAACAATACACTTTAAGGGTAAAGAGGTTAGAGAGAGGTAATATTCAATACTTAAGTGCATGGAAATCAACTTAGAGAAGAACAATCAGATCCATAGGAGCAGAAAATTGATTCATGCCCTATAGAGAAGTAGAAGGTTAACAAATGGACTGGTGGGGAGGGAAGCAATACTAGGGAGGGAGAGGACTTGAGGGGAGCACCCCGTAGCTTTAAAGAACAATAAGAGGGGAATAAGAAGGGAGGGGGGAGAAAGGGAAGTACAACAAGGGATGGGATTATAGGAACTGATTAAAATCAAAACACTGCTACAGAAGGAAACAGTGAAAGAAGAAAGGACAGGACTAAGAGAAAGAATCAAAATGTCTGAGAATGCAGAGTTGATAATTATAACTCTGAATGTGAATGGGATGAATTCACCCATAAAACAGAAGCAAATAGCAGAGTGCATTAAAAACCAAAACCCAGCCATATGTTGTTTACAAGAAACACACATCAGACAGACAGACAGACATAGAATGAAAATGAGAGGATGGAGCAAATTCTTTTGGGCTTCAAATGAGAAAAAGAAGGCAGGGGGCGCTATCATGATCTCTGACAGACCCAAATTAAAAATAGATGAGGTTAAAAGAAATAGGGAAGGTTACTACATCATAATAAAAGGTAGTATAAACAATGAAAAAAGATCAGTACTCAGTATGTATGCACCAAATGGAATAGCTTCCAAATTTCTAAAGGAGAAGCTAGTGGAGCTCAAGGAGGAAATAGATAGCAAAACCAAACTAGTAGGGGACCTCAACCTTCCACTATCAGATCGAGATAAGGCAAACTAAAAAATAAGTAAGAAAGAGATTAGAGAGGATAATGAAACCATAGAAAAATTCAAGTTAATAGATATTTGGAGAAAAATAAAGACAAAAAGGAATACACCTTCTTTTCAGCAGCACATGGAACATTCACAAAGATAGATCATATAAGAGGGCACAGAAACATAGTAAACAAATGCAAAAGAGCAGAAATAATAAATGTAACCTTCTCAGATCATAATGCAATAAAATATTTATTAGTAAGAATACATGGAGAGGCAAACCAAAAACTAATTGGAAATTAAATAATATGATCCTCCAAAATAATTTAGTGAAAGAACAAATCACAGAAACAATTAATAATTTCATTGAAGACAATGACAATGATGAGACATCTTACCCAAACTTATCTGATGCAGCCAAAGCAGTTCTAAAGGGAAAATTTATATCACTGAGTGAATATATTAATAAATTAGGGAGGGCAGAGATTAATGAATTGGGCATGCAACTTAAAAAACTAGAAAATGAACAAGTTAAAAATCCTCAGATGAAAACTAAGTTAGAAATACTAAAAATCAAAGGAGAAATTAATAGAATCAAAAGTAAAAAACAAGACAAAGTACTGGTTAATCTAATTTAAAAAAGGAAAGAAGAAAACCAATTTAATAGTATCAAAGATGAAAAAGAAGACCTCAACTCTAATGATGAGGAAGTTAAGGCAATCATTAAAAACTATTTTGCCCAATTATATAACAATAAATTTAGCAATTTAGGTGATATGGATGAATATTTACAAAAATATTAATTGCCTAGTTTAACAGCAGAAGAAATAGAATACTTAAATAATCCAATATCAGAAAAAGAAATTGAACAGGCCATTAAAGAACTCCCTAAGAAAAAATTGCCAGGGCCTGATAGATTCACAAGTGAATTCTATCAAACATTCAAAGAAAAATTAATCCCAATACTATACAAATTATTTGATATAATGAGCAAAGAAGGACTCTTACCAAACTCCTTTTATGACACAAATATGGTACTGATTCCAAAGCCAAGCAGATAAAAAACAGAGAAAGAAAATTACAGACTAATCTCCTTAATGAACAGAGATGCAAAAATCTTAAATAGAATACTAGTAAAAAGACTCCAACAAGTGATCAGGAGGGTTATTCATCATGATCAGGTGGGATTTATCCCAGGAATGCAAAGGTGGTCCAACATTAGGAAAACCTTCCACATAATTGATCATATCAACAAGCAAACCAACAAAAAACACATGATTATCTCAATAGATGCTGAAAAAGCCTTTGACAAATTACAACACCCATTCCTACTGAAAACACCATAAACTATAGGAATAGAAGGTTCTTTCCTAAAAATAATAAACAGTATATATCTTAAACTATCAACAAGCATAATATGCAATGGGGATAAATTAGGAGCCTTTCCAATGAGATCAGGTGTGAAACAAGGATGCCCATTATCATCTCTTTTATTTAACATTGTACTAGAAACACTAGTAGTAGCAATTAGAGAAGAAAAAGAAATTGAAGGTATTAAAATAGACAAGGAGCAGAAGCAAAGCTATCACTCTTTGCAGATGATATGATGGTATATTTAAAAAATCCTAGGAATCAACTAAAAACCTAATATAAATAATCAACAACTTTAGCAAATTTGCAGGATACAAAATAAATGCACATAAATCATCAGCATTTCTATATATTTCCAACACATCACAGCAGCAAGAGGTAGAAAGAGAAACACCATTTAAAATTACTCTAGAAAATATAAAATACTTATGAATCTATCTACCAAAAGAAACACAGGAATTATACAAACATAACTACAAAAACACTTTCCAAACAATTAAAACTAGATCTAAACAACTGGAAAAACGTTTAGTGCTCATGGCTAAGATGAGCCAACATAATAAAAATGACCATTCTACCCAAATTAATTTAGTTATTTAGTGCCATACCTATCAAACTACCAAAAACCTTTTTTACTACATTAGAAAAAACTATAAAAAAGTTCATTTGGAAAAACAAAAGATCAAGAATATAAAGGGAAATAATGAAAAAAAAAACATGAAGGAAGGTGGCTTAGCAGTACCAGATATTAAGCTATACTATAAAGCAGCAGTCATCAAAACAATATGTACTGGCTAAGAGATAGAAGGGAGGATAAGTGGAATAGACTTGGGATAAGTGACATCAGCAAGACAGTGTATGATAAACCCAAAGAGCCCAACTTTTGGGACATGAATCCACTATTTGACAAAAATTGCTGGGAAATTTGGAAAACAATATGGGAGACATTAGGTTTAGATCAACATCTCACACCCTACACCAAAATAAATTCAGAATGGGTGAAGGACTTGCATATAAAGAGGGAAACTATAAACAAGTTAACTGAACACAGAATAGTATACTTGTCAGATCTCTGGGAAAGGAAAGACTTTAAAACCAAGCAAGAGTTAGAGAAAATTACAAAATGTAAATTAAATGGTTTTGATTATATTAAACTAAAAAGCTTTTGTACAAACAAAAACAATGTAGTCAAAATCAGAAGGGAAACAACAAACTGGGAAAAAAAATCTTTATAACAAAAAATTCTGACAGAGGTCTAATAATCAAATATACAAGGAGCTAAATCAGTTGTACAAAAAAATGAAGCCATTCCCAATTAATAAATGGGCAAGGGACATGAATAGGGAATTTTCCGATAAAGAAATCAAAAGTATCAATAAGCACATCAGAAAGTGTTTTAAATCTCTAATAATTAAAGAAATGCAAATCAAAACAATTCTAAGGTATCACCTCACACCTAGCAGATTGGCTAAAATGATAGCAAGGGAGCGTAATGAATGTTGGAGGGGATGTGGCAAAATTGGGACCTTAATTCACTGCTGGTGGAGTTGTGAACTGATCCAACCATTCTGGAGGGAAATTTGGAACTATGCCCAAAGAGAGATAAAAGAATGACTGCCCTTTGATCCAGGAATACCATTGCTGGGATTGTACCCCAAAGAGATCATAGATAAACAGACTTGCACAAAGATATTTATAGCTGCGCTCTTTGTGGTGGCAAAAAACTGGAAAGCAAGGGCATGCCCTTCAATTGGGGAATAGCTGAACAAATTGTGGTATATGTTGGTGATGGAATACTATTGTGCTCAAAGGAATAATAAACTGGAGGAATTCCATATGAACTGGAGAGACCTTCAGGAACAGATGCAGAGCGAAAGGAGCAGAGCCAGAAGAACATTATACACAGAGACTGATATACTGTGGTAAAAGCGAATGTAATGGACATCTGTGCTAGCAGGAATACAATGGCCCAAAACAATTCTGAGGGATTTATGGAATGGAACACTACCCATATTCAGAGGAAGAATAACAGGGGTAGAAACACAGAAGAAAAACAACTGCTTGGACACTTGGGTTGATGAGGACATGATTGGGGATCTAGACCTGAAAAGATCACACCCATGTAACTATCAATAATGTATAAATAAGTCTTAACTGACTACACTTATTAAAACCAGTGCAAATGCGAATTAGCTACAGAGGAGGGGGGCGGGGGTGGGGTTGAAGGGTAGAAGGGGAAAGTAAAAACATTACTTATTTAACCATGGAAAATTTTTCTAAAAATAAAACATTATTTAAACAAAAAACTGAGTATGTTCTTTTTTTAAACATTTATTAATATTCATTTTTAACATGGTTACATGATTCATGCTCCTACTTTCCCCTTCAACCCCCACACTCTCCCAACCCATGGCCGATGCACATTTCCACTAGTTTTGTCATGTGTCCTTGATCAAGACCTATTTCCAAATTGTTGGTAGTTACATTGATGTGGTAGTTTCGAGTCCACACCCTCAATCATGTCGACCCCGACCCATGCGTTCAAGCTGTTGTTTTTCTTATATGTTTCCTCTCCTGCAGTCCTTCCTCTGACTGTGGGCAGCATTCTTTACCATAGATCCCTCAGAATTGTCCTGGGTCATTGTATTGCTGCTGGTAGAGAGGTCCATTACATTCAAATTTACCATAGTATATCAGTCCCTGTGTACAATGTTCTTCTGGCTCTTCTCTTTTCACTCTGCATCAATCCTGGAGGTCTTTCCAAGTCACATGGAACTCCACCAGTTTATTATTCCTTTTAGCACAATAGTATTCCATCACCCGCATATACAACAATTTGTTCAGCCATTCCCCAATTGAAGGACATACCCTCCTTTTCCAGTTTGTTGCCACCACAAAGAGCACAGCTATAAATATTTTCGTACAAGTCTGTTTATCTATGATCTCTTTGGGGTACAAACCCAACCATGGTATGGCTGGATCAAAGGGCAGGCATTCTTTTATAGCCCTTTGAGCATGATTCCAAATTGCCAGCCAGAATGGCTGGATCAGTTCACAACTCCACCAGCAATGCATTAATGTCCCAATTTTGCCACATCCCCTCCAACATTCATTACTCTCCCCTTCTTTCATTTTAGCCAATCTGCTAGGTGTGAGGTGATACCTCAGAGTTGTTTTGATGTGCATTTCTCTAATTATTAGAGATTTGGAACACTTTCTCATGTGCTTATTGATACTTTTGATTTCTTTACCTGAAAATTGCCTATTCATGTCTCTTGCCCATTTATCAATTGGGGAATGGCTTGATTTTTTATACAATTGATTTAAATCCTTG
>NC_058132.1:517194793-517227199 GCF_016433145.1 Gracilinanus agilis
ATATTGTATATTTTCCTACAATATTGACTTTCCTCAAATCATTCACTGAGATTTTATATACTTCATTAACTCCATCTACACCAAACTCCACCATTTTCTATCACTCTCAATAGGAGGAGGAATGAAATGGTGAAGTACTTCTTTATTAAACACTCCAAAATCTCCAGTCATATATAGCTTTTCCCTCCTCTAAAAATATTCATAACATTTACACAGTTGTTATATTCCATCTTGTATTAATTATTTGCTTGCATGTATTAATCTCCTCAACTTAATTCTAAGGTCCAAAGGGTTGAAAACAATTGGATGATAGAGTCTCATAATATGAAAGGACCACAGAATTAAAATTAATTTAAATATAAATAATATTAATATCTAATATTAATAAATTGTCATTTATTAATATATAATACTATATAATGAGTTATATAAAATATTACTAAATAAAAATATTTAGTTTAAATAAAATCTGACACATGAACTGTTTCTACACAATCTTTGACCAAAAGGAATCAAGCCTGTAGTGGAAAATCTCTAGTGATGTTGAATTCACTGGAATATATTTAATTACTAGAATTACTCTTCTTAATATATACAGCTAAAACAAATCTCTGCAACTTCCACCAATTCTTTCTGGTTTTGCCCCTCAATGCAAAGCAAAACAAGTTTAATCATTTTTCTTCATGGAAACCCTTGAAATGCTGGAAAACAGTTTTTGTTTTCCTCTGAGATTTCTTTTCCTTCTTCAGGCTATATATCTTCTGATCCTTCAAGCAATCTATGGAATATTATGCTTCTATCTACAAGGTCCTTCTAGAAATATGTTCAGAAGGAAATATAACACTTGTCATATGGTTTAAATAGGGAGGAGTATGATAGAAGATAACTACTTTCATTCTCATATCTTTCTTCTATTAGCATTATTCATTTTAGGATCATATATAGATTTAAAGTTATATGGGACCTTAAGAATTATTGTATCTAATTCTATCCTTTTATAAATGGAAAAATAATTAATGCCCCAAAGAATAACTGAGTTTTCAAGAGTAAAGACTTTGGCATCTATCAGAATTATATTTGAAAGCCTAAATATTTTTAAAGGTGGTAAGCTAATATTATGGAACTATATTTTTCAGTAAGAAATGATGAATATGAAGAATTCAGAGATGCATGGAAAGAATTTTATGAAGTGATACAAGGTAAAGAAAGCAAATCAAAGAATAATATCCTGCTGATTATAATAATGTAAATAAATTTATCACTGAACACAATATAATTCAGGTCCAGCATTGACCTAATGACAGTTCCAAATAATGATGTTAAAACTCCTTGTCTTTTTGTTCAGAGACAGAAGCTTTTAAATGTGAAATGTTACACATTATTTTACTTGGTGTGCCAGATATACTTAGCATATCATCATGTTTTGCTCAACATTGGAAATTTTGCTTACTGAACTAAGCTTATTCATTCACAACTAATCCCTGTAGGTATGGGGAAAGGATTTGTTTGCTTTCTCACTGATAAATCTGAATGTAACATGGTTCATAATGCAGTTCACTGAAAGATATTGGACCCTACTCCTCCACCATATAGTTCCTACAAGAATAAAATTTGTTTAGGGATTGTCGGAAAGTGCTTTCCTAAGGGAAAGTGGTTCAGATATTTTTCAAAATAAATTGACATTAATTTTTATAAATCCAAGGTGAAAATGAGAGTTTACAGATAGAATAATTAAAAATCACCTGTATACTTAGTTTCTTAAATTGTAATAAATTGACACCATTTTGGCTCATCTAAAATTATATTTGTTTAAAAGAGACATATGTAAAGATAATAATTTATTATAAATTATTTATTTTAAGCAATAGCAAAGAGCTGAAAAATATTTTGTTCAGCTGCTTCTAATCCACAGAATATCGATGAACCACTGTGGATTTTCCTGACAAAGATACATACGTGCCTTGTCATTTCCTTCTCTAGCTCATTTTACAGAAGAGCAAATTGAGGTACACAGGGCTAAGTGACTTGTCTAAGCTAACATAGCTGGTCTGTTTCTGAGGATAGATTTGAACTCTGATTTTCCTGCCTCCAGGTACAGCTGTCTTTCTACTAGGTGACCTAGGTGCCCAGAAAAAAATGTCAAATACTATTTTCTTTTCTTTTCTCTTTTGCATGTTTTCATCCTAGGCTCCTATATATCAATGAAGTCTTAAAATGCTTTAAAATAATATTCCAACATTATTAAATAATATTTGTTCTATTCCTTTCATCCCTATATATAACAAAAGGTAAAAGAAACCTTGTCCCCTCATATTATTCTCAAAGCCATTTTCTGACCATGATCAGATACTAAGATAGGCTAAAAGACATAGAAAACTTTCTATATTTTACATATTCACATTGTTATCTCTTACATAACCCTATTTTTTGTAGCATTCAAATGGGAGATTAGTCCAGGGAAGCCTATGGAATAAAATAACATATTTGTGATTCATTTTATGATGTTTACTTACATTTTTTTTACTGTAAGTCCTTAATGTACTGGAGTACAAATTCAATTAGAGTGAGAACAATGCTTATGATGAAACAGCAATCGCATGAAATTCATTAATTAACAAATAAATCATCAAATGTGTTAATGACCTACTGTTGGAATAAAAATAACATAAAAGAGTTCTTCAGGTTTTAGGATCCTCACTGGATTCTTTTGCTATCAAAATCTACAAAGAGATTCAATTGGCAACTTCCTGAAATAAATTAGACAACAACAATATGAAATTAAAAAAAGTTTTCATCAAATATTCTTTTAGGGAAGTGACTCCTAATCAATGTCTGTGAACTTAATTGGGAAAAAATAATCTTTATTTTCACTAACCTATAACTAAAATTTAGCATTTCCTTAAAATGTTTAAAAACAGGGTAGAGGTCCCTAAGTTTCAATGCAGTACTAAAGTGATCCCTGATAAAATAAACAAAAAATAAGAATTTCCACTTGTTCCCTAAAAGTAGTAGAGACTTGCAGTTTGTTGAACATCATCCTCTCACTTTTAGGTGAAAAACTAAATGGTTCTGTCTAAAATGTATCTGGGTTCCTTTGACAAGCTATCTGGATGGATTAAAAATCATTCCTTATTAAGACTGCAAAGAAATAAAAAGGTTCAAAGTGGTATGTGTTTACAAAAAAGTGTGTGTGTGTGGGAAACCAAGCAGTTATAATTGTTATTTGAGGTTTTAAGTTCATCAGATATAATGTTATCCTATGCAGATATAGTCTATAATGACCTCTGATAAACTGATTATACTCATGTCAAATTAAGACTAGGTAAGTGGTATGGATCTACTCAGAAGTTAAAAAGCATGCAGGGGACATAGTGAATAGAGTGCATGGAGCTAAAAGGACCTAAGTTCATAACCTGACTCAGATACATAATAATTGTATGACATTAGATAATTTAATTAACCTGTTTTCCTCAGTTTCTTCATCTGTAATCTAGGATTTATAGTAATCACTACTCCCCAGGATTGTTTTGAGGAAAAGAATGAGTTAATATATGTTAAGCTCTTTGCAAATGTTAAAATGCCATATGAATGGCATTAAAATAATCATGAATGATGTAATGCAGTTTTCAACAGAAGCTTTTACTTTTGCAAATTCAACTGTAAGGAGCCCTGGCAGTTAGGGTTTTAGAATGTTCAGAAAGTCAGTTGGAGCCTGAGGCTATAAATAGTGCTGAAGTTCCAACCCAGGGGGCTTTTGCTTTTTGGCTTTGACCTTGCCCTTGCTTATTCGTCTTGGGGACATTTTGTACCTAGCTTGATTTCTCTGGACCTCTCCCTGATTTCTCTTCATTTACATCCTTGCTCTTTTCCCTGGATTTCCTTTTGGGCCTTGGGAGGAAGGGTGGGCTTGGTGGTTGGACATCATGGGTTTAGTTTCTGTAGGCAAGTAGGGCATCCTAAACAATCCACCCCTATTTTAGTGATTTGATAAATACTTTTACTTCAAGGCAGTCAAACCTTCCTCACTGGGAGAGCAGGCCTCTTTCAGTCTAAACCTCTCCTATGACCCATCCCCCAGCACCAGCCTTCTCCCTAGCAGCAGTTATAAAACCTAAAACACCTCTTTCCCTCTGATTATCCCTGACATTAATAAATCCCTCTGTTACAAGGCCTCTGGTGATTCATTGTATTGAAGATTAAGGCAAAGGCTGAAGAGGGAAGAATTACTTTCTTTATTTCTTGAGGGAAACCTGGGCATCCATCTTGGGCAGGAAGTAACCATCCGAGACTTCCTGCAGACACAAATTACACTGACAGGGAGGAGCCTTTGACTCCTCCCACAAAGGGACCTTAGAAATTAACAAGAGAAAACCCTCCAGCCAGACTTAAAATTTCTGACTGGCCCAATTCCTCCTGTATCATAGAGGTACTTTCCCTGCCTGAAGAACCCAGCCTATTTCCTCTCAGTATCCTCTGTCTCTAGCCTCAGTGAATAAGCCTGTTTGAGCTGCCCTCCTGTACACTCCCATCCATTCCCTTATTATCCTATATACTACCTACCTCATTCATCTCTTCCATACACTCAGCTATTCCCCTTCATTCCTCCTCCAATCACCCTCATCACCTTTATCCCTTCTTTAACCAAGATTGGGTACTTCTTTATAATAATGAACTAATACACAAGTATGATGATTGTAATGACTTGCAAGCTCTGGGACCATACAGAACAGCCTGCTTCAGCACACACTGACCTGGGCTGGAATTCCTGACTTCATTGCAGCAGAGCCTGAATGGAGCCAATCAGAATACTTGCTAGTACATATATATCACTTTAAAGTTTACAAAATACTTTACATATGTATTTTCACATTTATTCTTCTTAATAACTGTGTCAGGTAGGTACTATTATTATTCCCATTTTATAAATGAGGAACCAGAGAGAGATGTTAAGGGAGGGGACTGATTAGGGTCACATAACTAGGGAGTATCTGAGGTAAGACTAAACTGTAATTATTTCTCAAGCAGTCAGCAGCTGTTTTTTGAACAAATAGCATGTGCTACGTCCTTGTGTTAAATAATGAAGATACAAGCATGGGCAAAAGATATTTATTTACCTATACATATATACATACTTATGCATAGATATAGATATGTGTGTCTGTGTTTGTGCATGTATATATTAATCAACCAATAATTAAACATTTATTAAACACCTGGTATGTGCCAGGTAAAAGTGCTAAATGCTATGGTACAAAAACATGAAAATGATAGCCCCCATTGTGAAGTAACTTTAAAATGATTGGATACATGCAAACAAATATATTTCAAGAAAAGAAAATCATCTTTAGGAAAGCGGGAAATAGTCATCAGAGGAAGGCACTTGGATAAGGGGATATAGGAATGACTTCCTATAAGATGTGGGGTTTTTATTTAGGTCTTAAAAGAACATAGGGAGGTCAGAAATTGGTCTAGAGTAGAGGTAGTGGCCCAGGCATGGAGGACAGCCAAAGAAAATTATAGAGCTAAAAGGCAGAAATATGGGGTGTTGTTATTTTTAAAAATGATAAAGGCTGGTATTATGAGGAAAAGTAATATTTTAATTACCATGGCCATGTTGGTAAAATATATAAGACCACACACCTGATAAAAAGCTATTTCAAACCTCCCAGCATTTTCTTCCCTCCACCTGGCTACCTCATACCAAAAGAGGCCAAGCCCAAGCTCCACTGCTAATTTAAGTCACTTTCTTCATTGGTTCCCGTTGGTTGACATCATCACGTCAGGAACTGGAAACCCATTGAATCATGGAAAATGCAGTTTCAAAGTGTCCACAGGAAGTTTTTCATTTAAAGCTCAAATGAGCCCCCAAATACCTCTAAATGGAACCCCCCAAATTCCAAATAACACAGTATCTTTTTTTTTTTTTTTGCAAAACAGCCAGAAGACCAATCTATCACTTTGTCTCTGTCTCTGACTCTGTCTTTCTGTTTCTCTGTCTCTCTGTCTCTTTTTCTTTCTCTCTCTCACACACAACATATATGCATACACGATACTCAAATACATATCTATATAAATTCATATATATTATAAATTATAAATATGATATACATAGAGACAACTACTAAGGGAAGATGGTTTTAATCAGGATCAGAAAAAAAAGGTTCCTTAGAGAAGGTAAAGCTTATAGACAATTTTTGAAAGAAAAAAAATCAGGGAAGCCAGGAGGCAGAGTTGAGGAGAGTATTACAGAAATGGGAGTCAACTATATGTAGTGTTTGAGAGACAAAAGTATCAGGTGTGCCACTGGAACACAGGGAAAATGAGGAAAACTTTATAATGTTGTGAAAGGTTTTAAGTCAGAATTTTATATTTAATGATGATGGCATGGACATCATACTCCCAAAACCCAGGAAAACTGTAAGCAGGAAAATTCCTTTGCTACCTTTTATCATTGTGACTTCTAATCCAAAACATCTGATAACTCCTATAAGACCCTCAGAGAATGATTCTCCTTGGATAATTCTTTAGGTGGACGGAGAGATACACCTCCTTGATATCATCAAGTTGTATCTCAGACATCCATTGGTCCCCTAAACTATGAGGGTCATCCCCTATTTCTCTAGGCAGATGGGGTTAGATGACCAATACCACCCTCCCCCCACCAAATGCCTAAATGTTTACCAGACTAGAATCACATTTTCGCTGTGACACAGAGTCACATCTCCACTGTTGTAGAGTATAGAATCCCCAGAATTAATGTCATTTGGGGACAGCTTTTTCATCCATGCTATCCTCCCAAGGAATGGCTCCCCATCTTGCTGTTCCATCTTGCTATCCTCTTGGCCATTCTCAACATTACTTTCTAAATTAATAGATTCCTCCTTTTATTTTTAAGTTAAGTTCTGGAGTCTTGCATTCTTGCAAAAGGTACCCTTCCCTAGCCCCTCGGGTTCACCTCTAGCACCCCACAACAATGATAGTCATAAGAAATAAGTAGAATTTATCAAAAGATGAGCAGCAAAGCAAGGGATGTGATTTGAATGATAAATTTGACAGCTGATTGGAGGAATGGATTGGAACAGGGTTTGGGGGTGGGAAGTAAGTCAGTAATACAACTAGCAGGCTATTGCAATAGTTCTGAAAATAAAGTCTAGTGATGAGCTTTACTGATGAGCTCTATTCTCTTTTTTTCCTGCCAAGTATAAGTCTTGTAGCTTCAAGTGACTGCTTTTCTGTATTTGTGTGTGTCTGTTAAATGAATTTGTAGAAGTTTTTAAAAATGTTTTTGTTTTACATTTAAAAAATTACAAATTCAAGGAAAATCTAGAACCTGTCCAAGACCTTTAACTTACTATTCCCATTTTAAATATATCTCCCAAAGAAGTCAAAAATTTAAAAAAAAGAATGTTTTAATAAACATCAAACAAATTTTAGCAGTACTATTTGTGGTAGCAAAGAACTGAAAATGAATTGGATTATTCATAAACAAATGATTTTCCTTAGGTGTATTACTCTGGTTACTATGTCTATGTATGTATGTATCTATACACATGCATACACACCAAAAAAATTTTTTTTTCTTTGGAACTCATTTAGATTGTTTGTTGACCCTTTTAAGTGACTTTTGATGCACCTTTTTTACAAATGATCTCCCATGCATGGTATGCCCTCTCTTTTTCACGTTTTCCTTCTAAATTTCAATGCAAATAATATGCTCAGGTGGAAATGTCATCTCATCAGATAAAAAAATTAAAATAATTAGGTACACTAAATTTGAAATTCATGTATCTACACAGATATTGACGTTGGATTATTGACAGACAATTTCCATTGTAAAGATAAATGTTTCAGGGCATCATAGGGATTTTTTGTAATTATAATTGAAGTTATAATATAATTTCTTTCTATTGATTAACATTAAAAATGAAAAAATAAATTTAAATGAATCGAAGTATATTATAAGGATAATACTTCTAATTTTTTTTTTAAATTTAAGAATTAACTTTTCTTTGGATTTGAGATACAGCCATATAAAACCAATAAGAAATCTTTTGTGTTCATAAATTTTTCTACCAAATGTGGCTTTTTTGCCACAATATAATCATATTAACATTAAGCCATACTTATGAAAACATCCTAAAATAATTTTAATATATATGAAAGCTATGTTTATTGTTAGATTAAGCTATGGTAGGCATACTGAAGTCTTTGTATTTGCAATATATAGTCTTTCACCTCTTCTGAGTGATCTAAGAGCCCCATTTAAAGATTTCTGAAAACCTAGTGCTTTTTTTGCAGAGCTAATACTTCAGTCCCAGACTTCTGGCAATTACAATGTAATACATCTGCAAACAGAATGGATTCTGTTCTACCCTTAACTCCCAAAATGTGAACTTCAAAAGGTTTATGAAAGACATATTGCATTCTAACATACATATCTGTCATGCACAAGAACTAGTTAACTAATTTTCTTGCTTTGGGGTTTGTTTTTTTCTTACAAAGTATATATAATTCTTTGAATTCAAACTCATAAAAAACTGTTGATGAGATACAGCTTCAGAAGAATATTTTCTGACTCATAATATTTCAAAAAACACATTTCTGGAAACTTTGCTATATTAAATCTTATTAATACAGAGGTCTGGAGCAATCATTATTGAGTTGTCATCATAGTCTACAGAATATAAATCTAAACAAATGCGTCTAGTATAAAGAGAATTCTTTATTAAAACCACCTTTCTTTAAGGTTATATTACCTCAATATGTAATTTTTTATATTTAAGGCAGCCTTCCTCCCATGGCCCTGTTACTGGTCAGCTCCTTTTTGTGTGTCATCAAAATTGAGTCCATTAGGACTTAAGAACTTGTAGTAACTTCATTTGACTATTAACTAGAACTGTTCAAAGAAACAATCTTCAAGACATTTTTAGAAAGTGAATGGAACCCTGGTCATACTTTGTTGTTAGGGGAATTAAGGCACTTCAAAATTATATGGATTGTTTGTTCCTATCCCCTTCCTTTCTAATCTAGGCATTCTCTTTTTCATATCACATTGAAGTGGATGAAAGTCCTATTTTAATTGAATCTTCAACATTTATTTAATAGAAAAAGACCTCAGAATTCACCAACACTCGTGACTGACTTTTTCTTAGGCTATTTAAAACACTGACACTTGATCTTCATCTGGAGAAATGCACTGGTTTTCAAAATGTGTTTTCGATGGAATAAAAAAGTTCATGTACATCAGAGACCTTTACATGTGATTTGCTGCAGCTCACATTACAGCAAGGTGGAAACAATGTCAGCAAGAACAAAGTCAAATTTCTCTACAATCCAATGTGAATAACAGCCTTTTGGCTAATAATGCCAACACTAATATGTCACCAGTGTGCATAATAATTTTAAGTTTTAAAATTTTAACAGGGCAGCCTCCTTTGTGCCTAATCACAATAAGATTTGATTTCCTTTCTGTATTCTTACTATATTTTATACTATGCCAGCTATACATGAATTTTCAAAGCACTAGTAAGTGAAGAAGGAATGCCCAGTGCTATCTTATTTCAAAACAAGTAAGGCACCATCTGTTTTAATCAAATGAAGAGAAGATAAAGTTCAGCTAATGGCAGCTGACATGCCAATTCTAGTTCAGTTGAGTAAGCAGTTCTAAAATGGGGTTATAGCATTAGCCAACTGTCTTGAATTAAGAGAGACTTTCATGAGCTAATAATTATGAAAGTGTTAAATATTGGTATTTTTTACCACAACATCTCTAACAGCCTGAATATTGTGCCTTTAACCACAAAATATGAAAATACTTAAAGAAATATTTAAGTATATAAGATAAATAGTCTATTAATGAGTAATAGAAGGACATGTAGAAAAATTGTAAAGACATGGCTCTAAATAGAATACTAGCTACGTTAAGGTAGAACATATTTGTCAAAAACCAATGTTCATAGGACATCTGATCAAGATTACAGTATACCTTGGAAATATTTGACAAAATCTATAAAAATACAATAAAATAAATATATTATATTCTCAATGGAAGCCAATATATAGACCACAAAGATCCTAAAGGACATAGATTACTGACTTCCATTTCTATTTCAGTTTGACATTGCTGATGTAGTATATACCTAGGCTGATGAGATAACAAATCCATCCAACTGAGTTTTAAATTAGATCTCTAAGACCTACATGAACTGATGTGGAGTGAAATAAGCAGAACCAGGTGAACATTTATATACAGTAACTGAAACATTGTGTGATGGTCAAATATAATTGACATTGATAATAAAAGCAATGCAGTGATCCAGGAAAATTTCGAGGGACTTAGAAGAAAAAATGCCATCCACATCTAGTCAAAAAACTGTTGGAGTAGAAATGCAGAAGAAAACATAATTATCACCTGTTTATATGGGTACATGATTTGGGGTTTTGGTTTTAAAGGACTACTCTTCTACAAAAATGAATAATATGGAAACAGTTTTTGAATGATAATATACATAGAACCCAATGGAATTGCTTGTCAACTCCAGAGGGGGGGCAGGGAAGAGAAGGAGACAAGAATCACCTAACTATGGAAAATGTTACTCATTCAAAATCACATATGTGATGAATGTCAAAAATGAAATTTGAACCCAACTTTCCCCCACCTGCCACTCCAAAGTGTTAAGATTAAAAATGATAAAGACTGATATAAGAGAAATTAGTAGTTTAATTAAAGCCATGGCCATGTTGGTAAAATATATATAAGACCTCGCATATCTTTTATATTTACCACCAGAGCCCATTCTCTCTCCCACTCGCCAGCCAGCTCCTCAGGAAGACCAAAAGCTTTCTTTAGGCCCTCCTCTCATTTAAACTGTCCTATGCATGGGGACGTAGACTTCCCCATGCTCAAAGAATGGGAAACCAGAAACCTATTGGAATCACAGGAAATGTAGTCTGATAGTCCCCACGTGTCCATAGAAAATTTGTAACACACTTTTAAATGACATCTCCCCAATTCCAAATATACAAAAGCCAATGCTCTTAATTGTTCATAATATGAATGAATACCTTTAAAAATGTTTTGTTTTATTTTTACATTATATCTTACCTTAAGTTCATTTGCCTTTTACTTCCCCTAAAGAATAATTTTTTGGAAACAAGAAAAATATTCAAGCAAAGATATCTGAGAGAGTAGCTATTTCTCCTAAAACAGATTCCATTTTCAGCATCTATATTCTTGACTTCCTTACTAAAAGGAGGAATATATACTTAGCAGTACTTTAAAAGGAAGATCATTCATTAGGATTGAAGCCATCCACTGACTTCACTAAAGTTCTTCATGGATAGAACACATGAAAAGGAGAATTAGGGAGTTTGTGAATATGGGTAATGGGTTAAAGTTTAAAGAAGGGAGGACATAGAGACAAAATAGAGAAACAGAGATGCATAGAGTTCCAACATAAAGTAAATCTGAGGGAGTGTTAGCTCTGGTGGAAAAGAGCTGCCTCTTAGCCTGACATACTGATTTTTATTGGGTTAACATCAGGAAACATCAGGGGAAGGGAGATTTTTAATCAAAGGAGTGGTCAGACAAATTAATATTATGAGGTAATTGTTATAAGATGAATCTTCTAGATCCTAAAACAATAGATATAGCTAAAGCCCAAATCAGGAGTTCATTTGACTTAAGCCATCTAAGCTTATCTGATACCAATGTTAAATGATTGTTATTGGCAAAACAAAGAGACTGAGATAGCTAGTCAGTCTTCTGGAGTGTAGGCTCAGGGATGGGTTGTAATTTCACAAGGTAAGACTCCTGATTTAAACTCAAAAGCATTTCTGGTAAATGAGCATGTTGCTCATAAGTGTGATTTTTTTGAGTATCTCTATAATATTTTCAAGATTTATCAAGCCTGGACTGCTACAAGGATTTATAGAATCATATGATCATAGTATCATAGATTTTGAATTGGAAGAGACCTTCAAAACCATATAATACAAAACCTTCATTTTACAATCGAGGAATCTGAAGCCCAGTGAGGTTAAATGACTCATCTGAATTCAGATATATTTTTAGAGTTACTATTCACATAATGAAAGATATTCCATTTAATTTTGTTTGAATAGGGTTTACTTACACTGTATCACTTCATGCAAATCTTCCTTTATTTCTTTGAATTTCCCATATTCAATATGTCTTATGGCACTATAATTATATTCATGTGCCATTGTTAAGGTGTTCTTCAATCAATGTTTTTCTAGGTGTCTCTTTCATATATACATACATATATATGCATTATGCATGTATGTATGTGTGTATTTTAAGATGGGTTTATGGTTTTCAGGCTTTTGGAAAGATGTTTTTGTTTTAAGATCTGAAGAGGAAATTATCTCAAGTTTGCAGATGAAGAAAGTGATGCCCATAAGGCATTACATCACTTGTTTAAGGTCACAAAGATAGAAAGTAGGTGAGATAAGGATTTTATCTTATATTTCTTATTATCCCAAGCAGTTAGCACACTCATTGGCAGGTGCTTAACAAATCCAATTGATATATTGGATATTTTTCTTTTTTTTCTTTCATACATTTTCCTTTTCCTTTCTTCTTCATCAATATCTTTCTTTGGGAATCAACTATTTCTTCATCAATTAATTTCCTCCACCTACATAATAGCTTATTACTGTTCATTAAAAGGGGAAAGTATTTAGCTGATCCAATTTGGGTATAAGTCAAATTGGATTTACTGAGCAATGTCCAGAAAAAACCCGAGCAGAAAATGCTTTTTATAATTTCTTCTATATCTCTTCCATTTAGTTGTTTCATTTACTTTATACACTGAATTTTTAACCTACATTTAGGTTCACTTCTGCCTTCATCTTTTTTTTCCCAACTTCATTTTTTTCTTCCTAAATACTGATGATTTTTTAATACACTCAGCCATCAAAGCAATCTAACTTTGAAAAATTTGTCATTTAAAAAATAATAATTCAGCCTATATTAAGCAGCTATTCTGTATAAGAGACAGAGATGCAGAGAGTTAAATAAATATATATTTTAAATTTTTGTCAGTTGCTAATACCAGTAAAAATGACAAACATATATCATTCTTTAAGCTTCATAAAGCACTTTAAATGTTATCTTCTTTGATCTTTAAAACTACCCTATGAAATAGGGTTCTTTACTATCTCACTGTACAGATACACTGAGATTGGAAGTTGAAGCTACATTCCCTGAACACACAGTATCTAAGGCAACACTGGAAACAAGATCTTCTTCCTTCCTGATATAATACTTGCATATTACCTAATCCTTATAAACTATTCATGTCTCTATAAACCTGAAAAAATTTACTTGATGCCTCCTAGAAATTGTTGCTTCTCTGTACTTCTCTTTATAGATTAAGTTCCTCAAAAAGAAAAATAATTTATGCCTCTACTTTTTTTCTTCTCAATTTCTTCTCAACTCTCTGAAGACTAGCTACCAACCTCATCCAATTGAACCTATCATTTTCAAAGTTACAGATCCCTCTTCTGTGTTTCTATACCCACAGTTCTTTCCCTGGGTGTGCATGGCATTCGTTCTCATAAAACCCTCAGAATTGTCCGGTATCATTGCACTGCTGGTAGTATTGAAGTCCATTACATTTGATTGTGCCATAGTGTATCAGTCTCTATATAGAATGTTCCCCTGGTACTGCTCCTTTCACTCTGTATCAATACCTGGAGGTCGTTCCAGTTCACATGGGATTCCTCCAGTTGCTATATTTTATCACCTGTTGTTAACTTCCATCATTCAACTCTTTCCTGCTTTGCCACTGTCAATCACCATTTTGTCTCATATTATCTGGTCTTTCTCAATTTTCATGACACTATTTTCTCCTAGCTCTTTCCTCACTTGTCTGGTGATATCTTCTCAGTATTCTGTGTTTTGCATTCATCCAGGTCTTACCTAATGACAGTAGATCAAGGATCTTTCTTGACAGTCCTTGGTTTTTGTTTTGGTCCATAACTTTATTTTCTTTATTTTAAATTTCATATTTTTGTTTATCTAGAAGGTTTGACAGATCTCAAGATCCTGTTCTTTTAGTAGACAGGTGGGGAGGATTTAAAAATAGATCAGGTTATTTCCATTATTTGCTAGCTCTTCTTTTAGAAGTCTCTTTTCAGTATTCAAAAGGCCCAGTTTCTTCTTTGGCATTTTCTGGAATATCAATATTTTTAATTAATTAAATTATTTACTTAATTTAGAATATTTCCCCATACTTACATAATTCATATTCTTCACTCCCATATCCAATAAGCAATTCAATTTGGTTTTACATATATCATTGATCAAGACCTATTCCCATATTATTAATATTTGTAATAGAGTGATCATTTAGAGTCTACATTTAGAGTCTACATCCCCATTCAACCATATGATTAAGAAGGTGCTTTTCTTCTGTGTTTCTATACCCACAGTTCTTTCCCTGGGTGTGCATCGCATTCGTTCTCATAAATCCCTCAGAATTATCCGGTATCATTGCACTGCTGGTAGTATAGAAGTCCATTACATTTGATTGTGCCATAGTGTATCAGTCTCTATATAGAATGTTCCCCTGGTTCTGCTCCTTTCACTCTGTATCAATACCTGGAAGTCATTCCAGTTCACATGGGATTCCTCCAGTTTATTATTCCTTTTAGCACAATAGTATTCCAACACCAAAAGATACCACAATCTGTTTAGCCATTCTCCAATTGAAGGGCATCCTTCCATTTTCCAATTTTTTGCCACCACAAAGAGTGAAGCTATAAATATTTTTGTACAAGTCTTTTTCTTTATTAACTCTTTAGGGTATAAACCCACCATTGGTATGGTTGGATCAAAGGGCAAGCAGTCTTTTAAAGCCAGAGGCACTATTTTCATACATTTGTGGGGGAATTTGGAGAGTGTAGTACTCTTCTATCTTATTCTGCAATCTTACCAGAATGCAGTCCTTAATTTATTAAAATTCAATAAAAAATTCAAAAAGTATTTCTCAGTCCAGGCCTGAATTTGCCACTGATAATGAGTATCTTCCAATGAAGCCTCATATAATAAGTCTGAATTTAAAAATGCTTTCTGTTTATAATGTTGAAAGCATTCATTGTATTTTATTTAGTTTTAGTTGACTCATTCAATGCCTAGTTCAGAGATAGTGTAAAAGTTTCTGACTTTAGGAAGGTTATTAGTAGGGAAATAAAAAGTTTAGACAGATTTTCACAGTTACTTAATTCTTAATAGTTACATACCTGTGGGACAGCAGTTCAAGATAACAAATAGCAATAAGCAATATAGTCTGGGATTGAACTAGGTATGTAGATAGTCAACTAGGTTACACAGTAGATATACTAGTAGAGTACGAGGCTTAGAGTCAAGAGGAGCTCTGTTCAAATTAACCTTAGACACTTCCTATCTCTGTAACACTGGACAAGTCACAAAACCCCCATTTGACTAGCCCTTACTGGTCTTCTGTCTTAGAATTAATACTTAATATTGATTCTAAGAAAGAAGGTAAAGGTTTTTAACAATACTTTAAAGGTAACAAAGCAATGGAGTTTCATATATAGCTAGAGATATGTAGATTTTTAGTGATATATTTATGTATATACATATATATATATATATATCTTTCTACTTCCAAAATAACTATAAAAACTTTTTTCTCTTTGAGAAATATTTTAGATATCTATATAGACTTAATGTATATCATCTCAACTTTATGTATGTGTGTGTACAAATATCTATATATCAGCCTCTTTTTCTGCCTCTCCTGCTCTCTCTTTCTGCTCCCTGTTTCTGTCCTTCATGCTATTTCTTTTCCTAATGTTATCTTTTCTGTCAGTCTTTTTGCCTCTGTCCCCATTTCCCCATCTCTATTTCTTCCTCTATCTATTTCTCCCTCCATGCCTATAGGCAATGTTTTAGATGCTTTTAAATAGTTTACAATTTAAAAGATATTTTAAATAGTTCAACTGACCTAGCATACAACTTTCATGAATTAACTCTCTATCTAAATAAAGGACAGGACATTGTCAATACATATGCATTGTAAGAGAATACTAGATAATTCTATAATAGCACAGTAAAAGCATCACTCTTTTTTGTGAATAAAAATTGTCAAAAATTTCATTGCCTCTCTAAGTCTTGATGTTCCTTTGATTATTAATATTGACACATAGATCTTATTCACACAAATCTATGTATTCCAAATTCAGTATTTATCCCTCTATACCACTCTAATATGATGTGGCATATTAATCAAATAACAAATTTGACTTTGTATTTCTCTTTTGCACAGATAGGATTGTTTTATTGGATGTTCTAATATCAGCTAAATATATCAGACCCATGTTTGTCTTTAATACCTCGACACAAAAAAAAAAAAAAAACCAGAAATAAAAATTCTTGTCAGGGACTGAACTACTACATAGTGTCAAGACCAAATATTTCTTCCTCTCCCCATTTACTTGATGGTCAAATAAATTTATCCAATTATATTTTGAAAAAAAAATAATTATAGGCCACACATAGAATTCAACCATTACTTACTTAGCTAAACCTTCTGATATTAAATAAACAAAGATCCAATCTCATTTGCTGTATTGTGGACTTCTTTCAAATGGGAAGAGATAATTGAATAAGAATTTAAGGCAGACAAGTGTCAAGGACTAGGCAATAGCGGTTAAGTGACTTGCCCAGAGTCACACAGCTAGGAAGTGTCTGAGGCCAGAATTGAACTTCAGACCTCTTGTTTCTAGACCTGACACTCAATGCACTGAGCAACCCAGCTGCCCCCAGTTGGATATATTTTTGACACTGTGTAGAAACAAACATTTATATCAACTGATGTTAAATGTTTCAAGTATTCTGAAAAATGTGCAATAGTTTCTTTCACAATCTTCTGAAATGGCAAGATAGGCATTCACTAAATATCAGAGTGCCACTGTAACACTGATTGTCACTTATAAAGGAAAAGAAAAGGAAAGATTGCAATTTATATAGGACATTTCAAGTCTAAAGAATTTTCATATTAAGATAGGTTTTGTGGCTTTTTAATTAGACAACTGACTAAGAAACCATTACTTATAACTGAATTTGAACATCAAGCTAAACTCATCCAAATTATAACTTAAAATATTAAAAATAATATTTAATCCTCATGAATTAACAAAAAAATCAAGGAAGAAAATATTCTGCAACTATGGTGTAGAGATCAAATTGAAATCAGAGTCTCTAATTTGTATATGTGACTACCTGTAACTAAGACCAAATTTTTTTTGAATTTTGGGGGGCAACTGTCATCCACAGCCTCTTGGAATTCTGAGATTTGCTCTGCCAAGCTTAGCCAGAGCTGTAGAATCTTGGTGTGGCTGGCTGGGAGGTTGGACTCTGACTGGCAGGTAGCCATTTTGAATAGAATTCTGTGGCAAGGGACTCAAAGCAGTTAGGGTATTCTATTAGAACTTTCTGCTGTAGGGTTGGCCTAAGGGGGTTGCTAGAAGATATCATTTAACAGTTGTTTTGTGTTTTTTTTTTCTCTCTCAGCTTCATTGTAACAACTGCTACTTGTTCTAAGTAATCAATACAGTGGAAGTAAACAATAGATTGACTATTAGCTGCTCTGGTACATTGAAACAACAGCTGGTATTTTAAATAAGTGTTGTATCAATACAATAAAAATATTTTAGGGTACTATTTCTCCCTAATCCTGATGTTTTTATTAAAATATTGTCTGACTGGTTTTATGATGTTATGAAAGTGGAAATGTTGCTTCCTTACACTGAAGCTAGTATTAGAAGGGGTTTAACCTATGTTATATCAGGGATTATAGTATGTGGTCTGTTATATATGATGATTAAAATCTTGGTGCATCTGATTAAGAGATACAATGTTTTTGGTTATTTAAATCTTGGGATTGCTGATTTAAAGAATGTTGTTATGGCTCTGCAAGAGAAGTTGGATAAAATTGTAACTACCTGTGAACAACTGAGAAAATTAACTGGTATGGCTGAGAATTTAAAGGTGCAGGGACTAGTGAAGCTGGAAGGGACTGAAGAACAAACAGCAAGCTCCTACTAAGCCAGAGCTGGAAGCTGTAGCTTTAGAAGAAAAGCCAGTTACCCTTTGTCCTCTAAGAGATGTGTCCTATGTTACTACAGACCAGGGGATAGTACATTTTAGAGAACATAAGAATTTTACCCAGGGAGAATTGGAATAATTGAAAAAGAGGATTCCAAACTATAAGGACAAGTTTATTAAAGTAGTCAAAGAAGTAGAGCAAGTGATTAAAATTTACAATCCAACATTTCATGATTTTGATTTATTATTGGATGAAATTTTAACTAGAAGAAAGAAACAACAGATAGTGGAGCAAACTAATGCAAATACTGATATTAAAATATGCTTGCAGAGTATAATGATCTAGAGATTAATTCTGTGGAGAATTATAGGCAACTAGGCATGGCAAGGGAGTCTATATTGGAGACCATGAAGACTAAATCCAAGCGCCCTGACACATGTTCCAAGATTGAGAGACAAGACAAGATAAAGGGGAGACTCCAGCTAGTTTCCTGGATTGGATTATTGACTGTGGGGAAAGGTGGGTAGTTCTGGATCTGCTTTTGGATGAGAATGTAGTCACATTTGGTGGTTGTTATGAAAAATACTTGTCCTGTGGTAAAGACTTCTTTTAGGAGTAACTGTCCAAATTGGTTTAGCATGGGACTGGATGACCTCAAGAGAATGGCTACTTGTATCTATCAGGATGAGATAGACAGACAAGAAGATGATTAGACCAAGGTGATAGAAAACTAAGAAAGCAATTGAAGTAAGCTAATAAGAAGGTTCAAGAAAGCGAGATACAGCAAGTTAACACTGTTGCAGCCCTGCAGTCTTACAGACATCCAAGGAAGGAATAAAATTATAGGAAAACTGGAAAAAATCCTCCCAGGTGCTTTTTATATAATTGTGTTTGGCACATGGTCAAGGAATGTAGATACAGGGGACAATTCACAGTTCAAAATAGGGAAAACTGAGGAAAATGATATAATAATGGATATAGGCAAAATTTTAATAGTATAAATAGTTTTAATAATGGATTTAATAATAATAATAATAATGTATATAATGGTAATACTAATAGTTGTTGTAATCATATATGTAGCATTGTTTCCCAGCAAGCTCCTGATTTACAAAGTATGCAGGATATTATCCAGAGAGTAGAAAGGCCCAAGTATTCCCAGGTGGCTAGAGAGAATGCCCATAAGGTTGATTTGCTAAAGGGAGGCTCAGTATGAAGGTGTCAAAAAGATGGTATGATTAAATTAAGTTTAGATAATGATTGTGGAAAATCAATTGGAAATGATAATGAATTAAAATAATATAAAATGATATGATAATTAATGAAATTAATAGAACAATTAATGTAAATGTTGAAATTAATGAGGAAATTATTAATGTAAATAATGAAATAGATAAAATAATTCATGTAAATAATGTAGAAAATAAGGTAGAATATAATGATGAAATTATAAATGTGAGAAATGGAAATGTAGAGACTAATGGAAGGTGGAGTGAGTCACAAAAATCTTGGCAGAACAATAATACTGGAAGACCAGAGGAAAACAAGGATGGAAGTATAAATGATCAAGTGGAAGGTGATGGGACAAGAACTAGGACTGCTGTTTCCTGATCCAAATGTGCTGGCTCCTCTGGAGATCTATTTATCCTCACTGATAAGGACAGCTTAGTTGATAAGAAATAAGGATACAGAAGATCTTTTAACTCATGCTTCCAGCTCTGTCTCCAGGAGCATGGAGTTTAATATATATATATATATATATATATATATATATTTCAATACTAATTTCTCACAAAAGAACCCCCCCAAAACTTTGCAGATGTGCAGAAGTTACAAGTTATGTCATATCAAGACACAAAAAAATCTCATTTGACTTCAAAATCTAACAAGGCCAAGGCTGAATTTTGGCTGGCCCATTATCAAAAGCTAAGTCTGAGATATTTTCTTCCTCAGGGATGAATAGCACACACTGGAGGAGGTTTTGTCTAAATTTTGTCCATTTTTGACCTTGAGGTTTGTAGAAACAGATTCAGAGTCCATGCAGCCTTTTGCTTAATTTCTGTCTTTAGTCTTGGAGAGAAATTGTTAACCTCTTAACTTCGGTTTTGCTAGGAACTTAAAGATTTTCAATAAGGAAAGGTGTGGATCAGAAAAGGAGTCAAAAGAGGAGTCTTAGATTTTTATCTATTTGAGACTGTTTCTCTTATTGGCTTCCCACAGGCTCCTATTATAGAAATTCATTCCCCACCAAGTAGCACAGAATCTCATGTTACTCTGAAAGTGGGGGACCAAATTTATGGTTGTCTTGTGGACAATGGAGTGTCTAAGTTTGTTCTCCAGACATTCCCAGGAGATTGTAATGCTATGGGAACTATGGAGGTGGTAGGAGTAACTGGAAGACCACAAAGGGTGCAAAAGTTACAACTCAAAATTGGATCCTTTATATGTAGAACACTTTCTTCCTAATTCCCAATTTGTCTATGAATTTACACGGGAGAGATCTTTTATGTAAATTAAGAGTTACAATTCAATGTACATCAACAGGGGATATAAATTTAGAAATTCATGAAAGAGCTATGGATCTTTTCCCAATATTATTCTTAGATACAGTTGAGGCAGAAGCAGAAAGAGGTAGGGTTTATCCTATATGTGATGATATACCAGAATAAATATGAGTTACTCATTCTACACATGTTGGTTTATTAAAAAATCTGCAACTCCAATTAAAGTTAAGACCAAAGGTGGTCTACCACCTTGCTTAGCATAATAACCTTTAAGCAAAGAGGCAATAGTTGGTATTACCCCTATCATAGAGTCATTATTGGAACAAGGAATTATAGTACCATGTATTTTGGGGTTCAATACACCTAAACTCCCAATAAAGAAGCCAATATTGGGTGAAAATAGAAGACTGTTATAGATTTGTCCAAGATTTAAGAGCTATTAATGACTATGTCATTAAGTCCCATCCTATTGTTCCAAGTCCAGCTACAATTATCTCATCAATACCAAGTAGTGCTAGATATTTCATGGTGGTAGACTTATGTTTTGCTTTCTTTTCAATACTGATACACAAAGACTCACAAAATATATTTGCTTTCACCTGGCAGGGAAGAAGTTTTTGTTGGAGTCATTTGTCTCAAGGGTTCTGGAAAAACCCATCCCTAATTTTGCAAATCCTTAATAAAGATCTAAGAGATAAGGAGATTCAAAGGTAGTAAACTTGTTCATTTTGTAGATGACACACTTTTAGCTTCTCCCAAGGCTAAAGTATGTTTAAGGGATAGAAAATTTCTTTTATCTGAGTTGTGTAAAAGGAGAAATAAGGTATCTAAGGCTGAATGTCAATGGTGATTACTGAGAGTTGGGTATTTGGGATTTTATTTATCTGGAGGCTCCAGAAGCATTTCTCAAAAACATATAGCAGACATCTAGAAGATAAGTCCCCCAAAGACCAAGAATAAACTAAGAGCCATATTGGGAAAAAGAGGTTTCTGCAGGCAAATGGATCCCTGGGTTGTAAAGAGGGTTTAAGATTTAATCTGTTATGGTGGTTGGTAAGGCTCTAAAGCATTCAGGAAACTAATATGGATTAGTCACAAGCTGTAGACTGAAAGTACTGGATATAGAATGACAAATATCAAGTGCCTAAGTCAGACAAAGGACTGATGTGATTTCCCTTGGTAAGGACTAAACCCCTTTAAGATGATTTCCCTTTAGCCTCTGACCTGGTAGAGGAAGTAACTCCTCTTGGTTGGTAGTGAGATTAGACAGGAAGGGAAGTATGGTGCTTCCTGTCTAAACAGTAATGGAGTTACTTTGTCTCTCTCTTAGAATTTTGAAAAGCTGTCACTATTTAGATCTAAGATGAAGGTAGGACACACTAGTTCTTAAATTAACTAAGGTTTTATTGAATAAGTTGGTTAGGGGAAAGGAATTGGAGTGTGGGTTAGGAAAACTATGAAACTAGTCTATTACTTCCTTCTAGATCTAAGTTCAGGATGATGATAAACTCCTTGCTATGATCTTCAGCTGTCCCAAGGAACCAGCCCTGGGACAGAAATAAAATGATCTCTTGATGGTAAATAAAAAGCAATCTCTTGATAGGGAATAATTGGTATATCAAAATTATGTTCTTATTTGGTCAGCTATGATCTTTAAACCCTGCTTGGCCTAGGAAACTAAAATATCCCATGTTCCATCTCCCTCAACTACCTGGATCCCACCTAAGTGGTAGAAGTGAAGGTGAGAAGTGAAGTAGGGAAAGATCCCAGCCCTGGATCTCCAGGCCTTTATATACCCTGGGGCCAACTGCCAGTTAGTACTTGCCCTATGGCTCATGCCATGGTCAACATTCCAACCAGAGCAACTGACAGGTTGCCCCAAGAAAATATGGCAGTATTATTTCCTATATTACAGGGTACAGTGAATTAACTAAAATACTTACTGATTTAAGAAGAGAGGCAGAACCTGAACTGCTCATATTGAAGCCAGAACATCTATAGGCAATTACAAAACATAAAGAAACAATTTAAGCAATGTTATCTGCTCCAGCACTTGGAATCCCAGACTATGAAAAAACCTTTTGTGCTGTTTGTTCATGAGTGGAAGAGAATAGTTTCAAGCATTCTTGCACAGACTTTAGGTCAAATTATTGTCCAATTGCATACTACAATGCACAGCTAGATGCTATTGCACCTGTGATAGTTTCGTGTTTGTGTGGGGTGGCTGCTACTGTATTGTTAGTGTAGAAGTCTATAGATTTAGTACTCAGATGCCCATTGACAGTTTTTTGTCCACACCAAATTGAAGTCTTTATGTTAAAATATCACACTTGGGCTTTTTCTGACCAACAAATAGCTAAATATGACATACTTCTTCTTGGGAATGAAAACACACAAATTAAGAGGTGTAGTGTTTTAAATCCAGCTGCTCTATTACCTGATTTCCTACAAATGGAGAGCCATTTCATGACTGTACTGAAGTAGTCCAATTAATAGAATAACGGAAGAAGGATTTGAAAGATACGCCATTAGTTAATTCTTACCTCGTGTTATATACAAATGGTTTATCTTTCATGCTGAATGGTATCCGTTTTACAGGGGCCACAGTGGTCACTGAATTTGAGACACAGTGGTATGGTTCATTTCCCAAGAATGTGAGTGCACAAAGGGCAGAGTTAGTAGCTCTGAAATATGCCTGATTGTTATCTGAAGGCAAAAATGTTAATATCTATACAGATTCTCTTTATGCATTCTCTATCTGCTATGCAGCTGGTTCCATCTGGAAGCAGAGAGGCTTTATTACATCAGGGGGAAAAGAGATAGCTCATGTAGAGATTATCACAGAGTTACTGTTTGCTATTACAAAACCTAAGTAACGGATTGTAATACACTATAGAGTTCATTTTTTTGGCAGAGATCCAGTTTCTTGAGGTAATCATCATGCTGATGTTACTGCCCTTTATGCAGCACAAAATGTCCTAGCCTACATAATGAATTTCTTAGTCATAGAATCTGAAGATCTTGAAAGAGCATATTTAGACTCAGAAATTCAACCATAACAGAATAATTTTGGAGCTAGGAAAGAAAATGGCATATGGGTATCATCAACTGGAAAGCCAATACCCCAAAAGGCATTTTTCAATCATATTTGCCAGGTGATTCATAACAAAAGCTGTTTTGGGAAACAGGATTTGGTTGATACGATAAAGAGAGTGTGGATAGCCCCAGGAATTACTAGTGTGGCAAACAATATTTGTTTTAGCTGTTCTATTTGTCATAAATTCAATCAGTGTATGTTTAAGAAAAAAGGTCTAGGTGGGAGACCATTAGCTTATACTTCTTTTGAAAATCTGCAAATAGATTATATTACTATGCCTAAAGTAGGAAAATATTAGTATTGCTTGGTGTTGTTAGATAAGTTAGCTAGATGGGCAGAGCATTTCCATTTGCTAGGAACACTTCAGCATTTATTGTTAAGATCTTGCTAAGGGAAATTGTTCCAAGATTTGGAGTACCAGTTAAAACTGATTTAGATAAAGGGGTCAATTTCACAAATAGCATTCTAAAGCAAATATAAGATAACTTGGGTATCTTGGCAAAGTTTTATGTTCCATACCATCCACAAAGTTCAGGTCAAGTAGAAAAACTGAATAGAAAAATAAAGACCAAGACAGGAAAACTTTGTACTGAGATGCATCCGAAATGGCCTGACATCTTATCCCTATTGATATTCTATATCTGAACAAGACCAAGGACTGATATTCATGTGTCTTCATGTGAAATATTATATCGTAATTTACCTTTAAAAGCCAAGATTTATACAAATGCATATGCATAGGTGTTAGGGGGTGACACGCAAATAGCATGTTCCTTATAAGAGAAATTAAGAGAATTGTAAGATATGGGACTTTTGGTTCAGAGTAGTCCTTGTAAGGATGGAAGCTAAAACTCACAAGATAACATGTCAATGCAATATAAAAACTAGAAACTACAATACTTCCATCACTCACTCTCAGAATTCCAGATTACTCCAAATAATTTCATCTTTTTGTACATGAGGACAAAGGTGTAGCTTCTGGAGTATTGGTACAAATCCTTGGACAACAATTCAGACCTGTGGCTTATTATAGCTCTCAGTAATATATGGCAGCCAGAAGAATGGTTCAATGCCTCTAAGCAATAGGGTCAGTTGCCCTCATGATAAAAATGTCATCTGAATTGGTTCTTGAATGCAAGCTAATAGTAGATTCCCCATTTCAAATAGAAAGCATGTTAAAAAACAGTAATTTACAAGCTGTCACATCTCAAAGGCTATTTCAATATTAAATCAGTTTGAGGAGGCGGGAGCAGGACAGGCTGGGGATGGAGTAGTATGGGTTGGGGAGGGGGCGGGATTTGTTGGGGGGAGGGGACGGGTTGAGGAGGGGGCAGTAGGGGTTGGGGACAGGGGACAGGCTGAGGAGAGGGTGTGTCAGGTCTTTCATAGGAGGAATCCTCGAAAGCGGAACTATGGAGGAATAATTCTCTCTTTTGTTGGAACTTCTTTTTAAACTGTTTCCTCCTTCTTAAATGCTTAGCATGGTTTTTTATATAAGCCAGCAGTTGCTCTTGGCCCTCCTCCATATTCTCCATTCTCTTCTCCATCTTACTAAATCTCTGTGAGTTAGTGTCATCCAGCTTCTCTGTTATATTTCCTATTTCCTTCTCTATCTTACTAAATCTCTCTGAGTTAGTGTCATCCAGCTTCTCTGGCATTTTCTTTTGAGAGAAGTAAAGATAAACTATTCGGCCTACAATGAGTATTATCACACTTACTATCACACCTACATACAGTGCATCAAACAGCCCTTGAAAGGTATTGTCTGGTGATACTCTTCCTAAAAAAAACCATCATAACAGTCCATAATATGGACTGGATCCAGCGTCTTAAAGTCTGAAATCTGGTATTTATTTCATCAGTAATGGTTCGAACCCACCACATTCTTATTCTAGTCAGTAGATGTCACCAGTGGGTAAGGTCTTCCTCTTACTAAGGGTTGGGCTAGTTGTATTGTTTGGGTCAAGACTTCCTTTTGTTCCTGCCTGGCTGAGGACAAAGGCTATAGCCTGAGGCTGAGTACTAGAGATAAAGCTCTTTGAGGGTAGGCAGGGCTTTTTGCCTGAGGCAAAAAGTTGGGAGTGTCTTTCAAAAGCTAATTTTGGTTCTGGGAGGCTCTATTTGATTGTAAAAGTCTGAAAAATTTCTTTTCTTTAAAGTTATGTGCCTTCTACTGTGGGGGAAAAAAAAAACCAAAAAATGGCGTTTTTTAAATTCTAGCTGGCCCCACCAGGCTTTTGCTATTTTTAAAGAGTTTAAAACTAAAAATATGTTTTGAAATAGAATAGAGTTAAAGCCTATTTGTAGCCTAAAAAAAATTACTCTCCCTAATTCTACTAAATAAGTCTAGTGCCTCCTGCTTCTATTAGGCTGCTTTTAAATCTTATTCAGGTGTGCTCCTGGCCTGGCTAGGAGAACTGAGCAGTCCTTCCCAGGTGTGGCCAAGGCCAGCTAATAGGCTTATTTCTTTCCTTAAGACAAAGAGACAACCTAAATAAATTTTCAGGGTCCCCAGGTTTTGTTTTGTTTTTTTGATCTCACCAATCTAGCAGCTTTATATCGACCAAAGCTCCACGGTGTGCTGTGAGAAGGCTGACGTAAGGATAGGTATAAAGTAGAGAAGAATTCAAGAAAATTCAGAAAGATTGAGGAAGTTCGAGACCTAAGTGGTCAGCCAAATTGTAAGGAATAAAAATTTAGGTATTATAGATATATATTAAAATATGTGGCCACCAGGAATCAACAATTTAGGTTGATTCCGTAATTAAATCAGACCCAAGTCAGCATCCTGTTGAAGAGTTTATTTACAATCGGTAGGTAAAAGTAGGAATAAAGAGAAAAGTAGAGGCTAGTCCTGCCTGGACTGAGAGAGAAGAAGGTTATAAAGCTTAATAATGAAGCTGTAAGCCACAGGGCCCAACAGCCAGATAGGCAGAGTTTAGAATTGGCCCAGCTAGGCAAAGGAAGTCAGCCTAACTTACCCACGTGACAATATTGAGTGTAATCTGTCTGTGGTCTCAGGAGATGCTTCTTCTTCCAGTTCGAGATGGCAATTGCCCCCACAGGAAGTTCACTCACTTACTTAAAGAGATAGTGTCTTTCATCACTTCCTGTGGTCCACCTCTAATTCAAATGGACAAATGGCAGTTTCTACATTGATTTGGACTGCCCAAAGGGCAGTCCCTTATTCTTGATTTGTTACTTATCGTCACGTGTGGGTAACTCGTCTCCCCTCCCCACTAAGGGAGGTGAGAGTGACATCATTAGCATGCCTGGGTTGAGTAGATTTTTGACTATTAATGGGATCGAGCTAATTCTATTTACACAAGTTTAGATCAAAGACCTCAAAATTTGAATTACACACCTACAGGTTTGGCAAGGGGGCATTCACAAAACCACATGTGTCTCAAAGTTGGGGGCAGATTGTGAGCTGCATAAATACATCGAGGCCCCTCAACAAAGGCTCACAGAACTCCATGAACTTGGTTTGATTCAACAGAGAGTTCCCCTTGATTATGACTTTCATTATTTAAAACCAGGAGACACAGTGTACATAAGAAACTTCACAAGAAAATCAGTAACAAACCCCAAATGGTTAAGATCCTATCAAACTTTACTCACTACCCCTAAAAATGTAAAATTAGAAGGAAGGGATTCATGGTTCCATGTGACCCACATGAAACCAGAGAAGAGACACAACTGCAGAACACCCAGAAACAGATCAAGATAGACAAATTACAGAAAGTGCTGAGGATTGAAATTCAAAATCATTGTAAAACAAAAAATAATCATAACACATCTACACCATAAGTTCCAGTGCCAGAGGAGAGATCCTGTCCGACAAGATGTAGATGACAGACAAGCTGCTATGACAATGACAGAGAAAAAAATGAAGGAAAGAACAAAGAAGAGAATCATCAAAGCTGAAGGAAAAGATCAAGAACTGTGCAACAAAAAAGTAACACTTTGAAAAACTTTTGAACTTTGAACTTTGCAAAAACGGACAATCACAGAAAGAAGAGGTCAGAAGGAAATAGTTTATGTGAGACTGGTGCTGAGATAACACAATAACACAAATTAACCTCACACTTTAGGGAAAATGTAAACACAGTAAATAGCATCAAGATACAAGTGAAATCTACAGACAACTTGGAGAAAACTGACAATTGTGAAAACAATGGTGAGTATTTTGCATGCACAGTACATAAAGAGAAAATAAAACACAACACAAAACTAATAGCTAGTTGAGACCTAGTATAAATAAACGAGTGTCTGAAGATTATGTAAATACAAAATGTATATATGTCTATAATGTAAATAGTTGTAAGTCTCATAAGATCTTAACCACATAAGAAGATCAAGCTATTTTATTGTCTGGTTAACATCAATATGCAAGACTAATGTTTGTGGCAAATGTAACATAGTGTAAATAATGTAAATTTTATACATATTTGTAACATAGGTTGGAAAAGTAGAGTAGAATTATAAATAATAGTTCCTAACAATGTAGCATACTAAGAATTTAGCAGATATTTTGGACATGAGACATAGGGAAAGTGCAGAGAGGGCTAGGGAAGTTCAAAATTTTTAGCGAGCTAGTGCAGGGAAAGGATAAAAATAAAATATATAAGTATAGTTGGATAGATAACTAAGGATACTAACATAGATTCTCAGTATAAAAACTAACATTGCATTTAAACCATAGGTAGGTTGAAACAATTTGATAACAGCTAGGAATAATAAGAGTTGTTTTGCATTACTTGATAGACTTATACATTCAAAGTAGAAACAAGTTAAAATTCTCTTAAAATCATAGGTAAAATAACTTAGAAGAGTTTAAGGATAGGAAGTTTGTTTTACTGTAAACTTAGACATTATGTTCAATGGAAAACTTTTCTTGTTACAAAATTGTTTTACACCATGGAAATATTGTTACATGGATTGCAACCTCATTCCCCTACCAACCTCTCTATAACTCATCTTAGAATAGAAATAGATAGATAATTAGTATAGTGATAAGGCAAGATTAGGATTTATTATTTTGGAGGGAGAGGAAACATAAACATAAGATAGGAATAGGAAATAGTGATGCATGAATTAAGTGGGACTTACTCCTACCACACAAAACTGTGATACTGTAAGGATGGATTTTTGTGCAGAGGAGATGGAACCAAAGGAGGAAAAAGCAGTTGGGGCAGTTGAAACCAGCAGCGGATTCTGGGGAATTTCTCCCAGTAGGAGAGGGAAGAGAGGTTTTCAGGTGGAGGGCTGAGAGGAATGAGGAGGGAGAAAACACAACTTTGATCAGTCCGGAGGCCTTGCTGGGGATCTTTCTCTTGGAAATTGAAACCATGATTGCCCAATAATGGCCATTTCATCACAACTCATCGTTCAAGACTACAATCATCTAGTCAGCTAAGATTTTGGACTCCAGTGGCAGTAATCTCTTAGTCTCCTTCACCCATTCCCAGTCCTTGCTGAGAGGCCCTTTACAGTCAAAGCTTACTATTATAGGAAAGGATAGAAATAGAAAATAGAAATAGAAATAGAAGGGGAAGGGGGGGAGAAGTTAGGAGTTGGAACCACTAGGTTTCCTACCCAAGTGATGGACCCCATAGGAATAACATAGAAAGTACCACAAAATCCCTCTGCCCTTCACCCCTTTCCTCAATCCCTGGTTTGTGAATAATAAAGGCCATTTAAGAGTCAGATAACATTCCAGTGTGTCTGAGTGACAACAAGGGAGAGGGAAATCACAGCTTGGTCTGGCTGCCTCCATCTTAAAGCCAGACCACCTGCTGTGAAATTAACCAACCTGGGGGAGGTTTGAATGAACCTTGTCCTTATTCAGGATCATATTGGGGTACCACATACCTCCTCTTATAGGCAAGCCTTGCTCCCAACTCTTGAGTGGCCTCATGACCATCTAGGTCACCCAGTTTTGGGGTGACACCCCCTTAACGTTTCACAGTGTATATTTGGCCCCAGGGGAGTGCTGAAGGAGAGAGTCACCATGCAGCCCCCCCTCTCTCTGTCTCTCTGTCTCTCTGTCTCTGTCTCTCCCTCTCTCTCTCTTTATCTCTCCCTTCTATCAATATCCATTCCAGGGGAGGGGCACTCTTTATTGTTACATTCTCTGGATTATTCACTGCATAATATTAAGCCAGTTTATATAAAGACTCAGTTTATATAAAGAATTTTAATAAAACCTTGGCAACACAATAATCATGGGTTGGTTCATTCACTGTAATTTTAACTTCACCTTCCTCAATAAAAGTGTTAGAAAAAGAGTGGTGGTTTAATTACTCACATGTTAAAAAGATTCCTAGAGTAGTAGAAGGACAAGAAGAAGACAGAGATCCAGAAGAAGAAGAAGCTGGAGAGATAGCTGAGATATTTTCATCAGGCAACATGTCTGCTGTAAGAAAGATCAGGGAAGAGGACAACAGATCAGACAAAGAGGGATCAGAAGGAGAGGACTGAAGAAAGAAGATATCATGGAAGGATCACAGAAGAAGTTTATCAGATTGGACATTGAAAAGATAATAGACTATTTTTCTACAAGGATCTACTACAGAAGAGGATAATGGACTGATTTGCATTTAAATTGTAAGGTTTTATATGGTTTTGTATTATATTGCACACAACATAATTTCACTACAGTTACATTCATCAGTACATATCACAGCTTTGGAAGAGGAAGAAGATAGACAATAGAAGAAGAGAGAAAACAGGCAATATGGCAAGAGCAGTATCTGAAGACCTAGTGAGTATAATTGTATCCAACATATATATTTAAGACAAATTAAGAAAGGGATATTCATATTAGTTTTATGCAGTCTTATCTGAATGAAATGTATTTGGGATATTTCACTCAGATAACAACAGGATATATATAGGATTAGGTAGATTTTTTTTATTTTTTAATATTATCAGAAGGCGGTGATTTTCTAAAACAAACATGTACATATCTATAAAACATTTTGTATATATATTTGTAAGTAATATATTTTATATATAGGAATTGTATTATAGTGTAATATAGGGTGAGTGTGTAAATAAGTGTGTAAATATGTGGATATTGTAAATTTTGTATGAGAGTATAAATAGGTGTTTTAAAAGCGTATATATTATAAATTTTGTGTATATTTTGTATAGGTATTGAAAATTTCATAAATTATTGTATGTATGTGGAGATTTTGTATATTTTCATATATTTTATTTATTCTATATATTTCTTGTATATTTATGTAAATTTGGGTGTGAATAGTTGGAAGTAAAATTTTTATGTTTTATATTCTGTATATATTTGTAAACTTGTACAATTTTTTTCTACAAATCGGTAAATATATGTAAATAGTTAAAGGTTCCAAAGATAGGATTTTTAAGATAAAATATTTAGTTTCCATTTTTATATAGACAGTTTTGTTTTCTGTATTAAAATAAGGTATAGTATAGGAAAAGTTTTGTTTTGCAATTGTTTCAGCTAAGAGTTTTAAGATATATTTTGTATAAGTTTTGCATGGTTAGATAGGTAGTTTTGTTTAATGTAAAAGCATATGTTACATTTTGTTATTTGTAACTTTATCTTTTCAATTTTTTGTTACATTCTGTATGTTGAGTTTTGCTATTGTTATTGCAACTTTTGTATTTGTCTTCTTTTATGTAATTGCTTATTATAATTCCTTTTTTCCCTAATCCTTAGTGTGAGGTAGTGTTAGAGAATAGTTTGATAAGGTTTAGATAAGAACTGTTTATTGTGGGATTAGAGAAGTAAGATAGAATAGGTTTAAAATAAGGGAGATTTATATAGTGATGAGCATATGACAAATCTGTAGATTTAATCAGATTTAATAATAGTCAGAGGGCAGAATATAGGAATATAGTTAGTGATGGTATGGTGTTCTAAGGTTAGTTGAAAGAAGGAAATTTTGAGATAAGTCTTGGGAAAGGATTCTGGGTAGAAAGGAATTGTGAGTCTACAACTGAAAATAACAATTTCACTTTCTCTTGGATTTTGACCAAGCTGGAGGGAGGCTTTGTCTCTTTGCCTATAATCCCAATCAAGCTGAAGGAGAGTTCTTCCTCTGAGAGATTCTCCCTGGTATGTCAGGATTTCATGGAGAAGTCTTTGGCATCCTGGGTAGAGAGTCCAAAGATCATCTGCCAGTGGTCCATCTGCCAGAATTCTTCTTGGGCTAAGGTAATCCAAAGATTTTTCATCTGAATTTTTGGTTACTTAGTGCAGCCAAACCCAGGCTATATTCCCTTTCTTTTGGTATTTATAGATATATATTAAATATGTGGCCACCAGGAACCAACAATTCAGGTTGATTCTGTAATTAAATCAGACCCAAGTCAGCATCGGGTTGAAGAGTTTATTTACAGTCTGGTAGGTAAAAAGTAGGAGTAAAGAGAAAAGGAGAGAGGCTAGTCCAGGCCAAAGGCCTGGACGGAGAGAGAAGAAGGTTATAAAGCTTAATAAATGAAGCTGTAAGCCACAAGGCCCAACAGCCAGATAGGCAGAGTTTAGAATTGGCCCAGCTAGGCAAAGGAAGTCAGCCTAACTTACCCACGTGACAATATTGAGTGTAATCTGTCTGTGGTCTCAGGAGATGCTTCTTCTTCCAGTTCGAGATGGCAACTGCTCCCACAGGAAGTTCACTAACTTACTTAAAGAGATAGTGTCTTTCATCACTTCCTGTGG
>NC_058132.1:517227595-517245917 GCF_016433145.1 Gracilinanus agilis
ATATATATATTAAAATTATAGTATTGCAAAAAATAATGAAAAAATTAAGTGATTATATGTACTCAAGTACAAGAAATGAGAAAAAAGACAAAAATATCAATTATTCTATTAAAAGATATTAGGAAAATCAATAAGAAAATTAAAATAAAATCAGGGAAAGAATCAAGACAAACCAATGATTCCTAATTAGCATCCATGAGTTTATGAACTGTTATCTCCAATGCAGGTAACAGGAAACAGTCAATCAGTTTCAATAGAAGATGCCCTCTTTACATGTGAGCAATGAATCCAAGAATCCTTTTCTCTGATCTTTATAGCTGTTGGGGTGGTTAGTAAAATTTCAAACAGGCCATCCCATGAAGGCTGGGTTGCCCCAGTGCGCTGGAAGTTCTTTATATATATTTTGTCTCCTGGATTCAGGTCGTGAAGTGAAAAGTCTATTGGTCCTACTTGTACTGCAGTTCCAGATTCATGGAGTTCAAACAGTCTGTGTTGCAATTCCTGTATATAGGAAGCAATAGAAGTATCTCCTCCTAATAGTGATGTATATGCAGGAGAAAAAGGTTTAGCCTGTATAGGAGGATGTCCAAAAAGCATCTCATATGGTGAGATGTGTAGATCTCCCCTAGGTCTGCTTCTAAGATAAAATAGAGCTAGAGGGAGAATTTCAGGCCATTTTAGATGTGTCTCACTACATAATTTGCCAATCATGGTTTTAAGTTCTCTGTTCATCCGTTCAACTTGGCCTGAGCTCTGAGGGTGATATGGTACATGGAATTTTGGAGTTATCCCCAGGCATGAATATATTTCAGATAAAACTGAATCAGTAAAGTGACTCCCTCTGTCCGAGTCAATACGTGCAGGTAGACCAAAACGAGGAATGATTTCTTTTAAAAGCACCTTGGCAACAAAGGCTGATGTGGCTCGGGCAGTAGGAAATGCTTCTGGACACTTGGTCAGTTGATCCACAATGACCAGACAGAATTTATATTGTCCAGCCTTTGGCATTGTTATGAAATCAATTTGTAGGTGCTCAAAAGGTGTGTAAGCCAATGGACGCCCACCAAAAGCCTTGCCATGAAAGGCGTGTTGGTTATATGCTTGGCAAGTAGGGCAAGCTGCACACACTTTAGAGGCTATAGTGGTTATGCCAGGAGCTATCCATACTCTCTTAACAGAGTCCACAATGCCCTGGGTACCAAAATGACCATTTTTATGAATAGATTGGCAAATTTGGTGATAAAAGTATCTAGGGAGCAGGGGTTTTCCTTCAGAGGACACCCATACTCCATTTATCTGTTTGGCTTTAAATCTCTGCTTCCATTTTGTTACTTCCTTCTCATCATAGGAAAGTGATAAATTTAAGTCATCAGTGGTTGTTAATGTTAAAATTAATTCAGGCCCTTCTATTGCTGCTAGCTTTGCAGCAATATCTGCCCGATTATTACCCTTAGAGACAGGGTCAGTGCCACCTGTATGAGCAGAGCAGTGAACTACAGCTAGGGCTTTAGGTAGCTGGAGAGCAGAAAGAACTTCATTAATAATTTTTGCATTAGCTATAGATTTTCCAGCAGAAGTTAAAAATCCTCTCTGGAGCCATAACATACCCACTGCATGACATATTCCAAATGCATATCGAGAATCCGTATAAATTGTAGCCTTTTTATCTTTGGCAATTTTACATGCATGTTTTAGAGCTATGAGTACTGCGGCTTGAGCACTTAGATTTGAGGGCAGTGAAACTGACCATACAGTGTTAAATTCTGTGACTACAGCAGCTCCAGTGTAGCGTATGCCATCCCTCATAAATGAAGAGCCGTCAGTAAATAAAACTAGATCAGGATTCTCTAAAGGAGTGTCCAGGAGATTATCTCGAGGCTTTTCAGCCATGGACACTAGTGTTTCACAATTATGTAAGGGTTCTTCTGAGACTGGTAAATCTGGAAGCAAGGTGGCTGGGTTAAGGGTTGTACAACGTTTTAAAGTAATATTTTCATTATTTAGCAAGGTTATTTCATACCTTGTAGTTCTCTGATCAGAAAATACCTGTGTTCTATGTCTTAGCAGTAATGCTTCCACTTCATGTGGGCACATAATTGTTAATGGGCATCCCAATACTAGATCAACAGTTTTTGTCACTAACAGAGCTGTGGCAGCTACACCTCTAAGGCATGGTGGTGCACCTGCAGCTATAGGGTCTAGCTGAGCTGAATAATAAGCAATTGGACGCTGGTATGGTCCCAAAGTTTGGGTTAAAACACCTGAAGCTACTCCTCTATGCTCATGTACATATAAAGTAAATGGTTTGTTATAATCTGGGATGCCTAGAGCAGGAGCAGACAGAATAGCTTGTTTTAAATTCGATAGAGCTAACTTGTGTTCTGGTTCTAATTTAAGTGGTTCAGGGACTGAATCTTTTGTTAATGCTATAAGGGGCTTAGTAATTTCCCCATAGCAAGGGATCCATTGTCTGCAGAAACCTGTTGCTCCTAGGATTGCTCTTAAGTGTTTTTTAGTGGTAGGATTGCTCAATTTTTGAATATTCTCAATGCGCTTAGGGGATATATGTCTTGCACCAGCTCTCAAGATGAACCCCAAATATTCTACTCTGGGGAGACACCACTGCACTTTCTCTTTTGCTATCTTATGTCCTCTTTTATGTAACTCTAAAAGAAGATGTTTACTATCTTCCTGGCATGTTTCAGCATCAGGTGAAGTCAGGAGCAAGTCATCTACATATTTAATCAATTTACTATTTTTAAATATTATATTTAATGTATCTTGGCTCAAAATCTGTGCAAAAATACACAGGCTCTCGGAATACCCTTGTGGAAGACGGGCCCATGACCACTGAGAATTATTCCAGGTAAAAGCAAATATATGTCTGGAATTCTCATGAATAGGAATTGAGAAAAAGGCTGAGCACAGGTCCACAACCGTAAAGTAAGTGGCTGTGCTGGGAATAGAAGAAATAATTGTGTTTGGGTTTGAAACCACTTGGTGTCTCTTTATAACATGATTGTTTATAGCCCCTAGATCCTGAACAAATCTATATTGGGGTTTTCCATCTGGGCCTAATTTCGGCTTCTTGACAGGTAAAATAGGTGCATTATATTCTGACTTGCACGGGATTATTATTCCTTGCTCAATTAGTGAATTTATCACTGGGGTAATTCCCTCAATGGCTTATTTTGATAAGGGGTACTGAGGAATGGAGGGAGCTGGTCCTCCTTTTGTTCTAATCTAAACAGGTACAGCTGCTTTAAGTAGGCCTACATCAGTAGAAGATGTAGCCCATAGAGACTCTGGGATATCATCTGGGATTTTAAAAGTGGGAGGCTCTTTTACTTCCTGCTCTTCTGAAAGAAGTACAGGGAGTAGGTTTAAAGAGTCCTCTGGCAATTCCAGTGACAAAGAACCATCTGGATTGCAAATTATTGTGGCTTTAAGTTTACATAATAGATCCCTTCCCAGTAAATTTGTGGGGGATCCCGGCATTAAAAGAAAGGGGTGTTCTATTGATAAAGGTCCAAGGCTTACCATACGAGGACAAAGTTTTGGGACCTTTTGAGGTGTTCCTGATACCCCTACTACGTTTAGAGAGCCAATAAAATTACAGTTTACATCTGGTTTGCTCACCAGTATTGATCTTGAAGCCCCAGTGTCCAGCAAACAATCATAACATGAATTACCCACTTTTAGGGTTACATGAGGTTCCTTACTATTTGGGGGGAAATGTATAGGGATAATAGGCATTAGAACATCATGGTCAGGAAAGTCAAAGGTTTCCCTTTCTGATTCCAAAGCCATCCCTCCCCCCACGCACCTTCATAAAGATGCTTGGGCTCCATGGGCACCCCCCTGAGGGGCATTAGCACCCTGATTAGTTCGGGGGCAAGCTCCACTTGAGATATACTGTTGTGGGGTCATTTGGTATGAGCTATCATCATCCTAAGGTTTATTTTTAGCATTTCTATCATGCCTAAAATTTCTATTCCTGGAATCATCATCATTATTATTGCTATTCCTGTTTCTGTTGTTATTCCTATAGTTATCTGTTGGCTGGGTATTATTTCTGAGTAGTCTCAAGAAAGTCCTACAA
This sequence comes from Gracilinanus agilis, assembly GCF_016433145.1. Classification (NCBI taxonomy): domain Eukaryota; kingdom Metazoa; phylum Chordata; class Mammalia; order Didelphimorphia; family Didelphidae; genus Gracilinanus; species Gracilinanus agilis. The sequence continues at coordinate 517,231,698 of NC_058132.1, forward strand.
GTCCCCATTGTATGGCCCTTCCTTATACAGAAATAACATCCCAAAAGTTGGGCTCTTTGAGTTTATCATACACTGTTTTGCTGATGTCACTTACCCCAAGTCTATTCCACTGTTCCTCTCTTATATCTCTCAGTCAGTACCATATTGTTTTGATAACTGCTGCTTTATAGTATAGCTTAATATCTGGTACTGCTAAGTCACCTTCCTTCATGTTTTTTTTTTTATTATTTCCCTTGATATTCTTGATCTTTTGTTCTTCCAAATAAACTTTGTTATATTTTTTATAATGCAGTAAAAAAGGTTTTTGGTCGTTTGATAGGTATGACACTAAATAAGTAAATTAATTTGGGTAGAATGGTCATTTTTATTATGTTAGCATGTCCTACCCATGAGCAATCAATGTTTTTCTAATTGTTAAGATCTAGTTTTAATTGTTTGGAAAATGTTTTGTAGTTATGTTCGTAATTCCTATGTTTCTTTTGGTAGATAGATTCATAAGTATTTTATATAGTCTAGGGTGATTTTAAATGGTGTTTCTCTTTCTACTTCTTGCTGCTGTGATGTGTTGGAAATATATAGAAATGCTAATGATTTATGTGCATTTATTTTGTATCCTGCAACTTTGCTAAAGTTGTTGATTACTTATACTAGCTCTTTAGTTGATTCTCTAGGATTTTTTAAGTATACCATCATATCATCTGCAAAGAGTAATAGCTTAGTCTCTTCATTGCCTATTTTAATACCTTCAATTTCTTTTTCTTCTCTTATTACTACTGCTAGTGTTTCTAGTACAATGTTAAATAATAGAAGTGATAATGGGCATCCTTGTTTCACACCTGATCTTATTGGGAAGGCTTCTAATTTATCCCCATTGCATATGATGCTTGTTGATGGTTTAAGATATATACTGTTTATTATTTTTAGGAAAGGACCTTCTATTCCTATACTTCCTAGTGTTTTCAGTAGGAATGTGTGTTGTATTTTGTCAAAGGCTTCTTCAGCATCTATTGAGATAACCATGTGATTTTTGTTGGTTTGCTTGCTGATATGGTCAATTATGTGGACGGTTTTCCTAATGTTGAACCATCCTTGCATTCCTGGTATAAATCCCACTTGATCATATCAATAAGCACATGAGAAAGTGTTCTAAATCTCTAATAATTAGAGAAATGCAAATGAAAACAACTCTGAGGTACCACCTCACACCTAGCAGATTGGCTAAAGTGATAGCAGGGGAGAGTAATGAATGTTGGAGGGGATGTGGCAAAATTGGGACGTTAATGCACTGCTGGTTGAGTTGTGAACTGATCCAACCATTCTGTATGGCAATTTGGAACTATGCCCAAAGAGTGATAAAAGAATACCTTCCCTTTGATCAGCCATACCATTGCTGGGATTGTACCCCAAAGAGATCATAGATAAACAGACTTGCATAAACATTTTTTATAGCTGCGCTCTTTGTGGTGGCAAAAAACTGGAAAGCAATCAATTGGGGAATGGCTGAACAAATTGTGGTATATGTTGGTGAATGAATACTCATAATTGTGCTCAAAGGAATAATAAACTGGAGGAATTCCATGTGAACTGGAAAGATCTCCAAGAATTGATGCAGAGTGAAAGGAGCAGAGCCAGAAGAACATTGTACACAGAGACTGATTCACTGTGGTAATATCGAATGTAATGGACATCCATACTAGCAGCAATGCCATGCCCCAAGACAATTCTGAGGGATTTATGGAAAAGAACACTACCCACATTCAGAGGAAGAACTACAGGAGTGGAAACAAGGAAGAAAAACAATTGCTTGAACACTTGGGTTGATGAGCACATGAATGGGGATGTAGACATGAAAAGACAACACCAATGTAACTATCAATAATATGTAAATAAGTTTTGACTGACCACACATGTTAAAACCAATGGAAATGCAAGTTAACTCCAAGGGGGATGATGGAGGGGTTTGTGGGGGTGAAGGGTAAAGTAAAAACATGAATTATGTAACCATGGAAAATTTTTCTAAAATTAAAAATATAAAATATATTTAAAAAAAAAAGGTTTCAATGGATCTCAATTCTCACTGAGATGTATACTCTAATATATGTCATGGTTCACCCATGACTTTTCATCCCCGGAAATTCTTGTCTTAATATTTCCATCTCGATTTTTTATTGTCTTTTAAAATATCAATTATAGTCATTTTCAATTAAACAAGATAAAAACAAAATAAATTCATTTATATAAAAATTACATTTTTTCTTGTTAAAGAAACTCCTTTTGCTATAATCATTTGTTTTATAAAATTTGATATTATGTTCAAAATATTTTGAAATATTTTTTAGTTCTTTATCAGGAAATGATATGTAATATGTTGAGAATTACATTTATCTTTGAAGGATAGGTTATTTTTAAAGTATAATCATGATTGATTAAGTCATTTGGTAAGTCTGTTCTTAATTATATTAATCGATTTTTAAATGAAATTTAAATTATACTAGTTTCCAAGCCAAAGAAGCATGCTAAAATCTTCTCAATAACAATAGTTAATATTTATATAGTCTTCTGTAATTTTCAATGTACTTTTCTAAGCATTCAATTCTGAGTAGATGCTATTTTTTCACTTTATGTAAATAAGGAAAGTGAATCAACGAGGGGCTTAATGACTGGTGAGGTTTTAGGATGAATTTAATCTCAGCTCTTCTTAATATCAGACTTGATGCTCTATTCACTGTGTCAACTCACTGCACCAAGAAAAATTTTTAATCTTTTGCTATCTTCAGTGCAAAACTGTATCAGCATTCTATTTAGTAATTTATGTAATTCTTAGATAATTAAATCGGATATAACCAGATTTGTCAGGCTTCTTTCTGTCATATTCTGACAGTAGGTATTTCATAAAGAAGCAGACTCATTTTTATCAAAAAATGAAAGCTCATATTTACTCTCTGTCTTAGGAAATTTTTATATTAATGAATGAAATAGTCAATAATCATTCTAATTTACTTACAAAGAGATCAAGAAACTTTCAGTTTCTATTTTAATATGTATTAAGTTTAACATGATAGAACCTACACTCTCTTACTTGTCTATATCATTTCTTGAACATCTTGTATTCTTCTTGTATCCTCTGTGTTTTAAAAATGTTCCATTGAAGCTCATTTTAATATTTCTTCTCTTATTTTTAATTATTATTAATAACCCCCCCCATTCTTATTATCTCTATGACTAAGCCATTTTTTCCTTGGAACTTCTATTTGTGTATGCTATTGTGTTATTCTCTTCTTATATGTTTACTTCTTAGGATTCTTATAATCTATAGGATCCATTCATTGCTTAGAGTTATCTACTGTTTGCTCATATTCTCACTCTCCCTTTTGAGTTTAGGAAGTTTTTTTCTTAGAGTGATATACTCCTGAACTTTTTGGATGAATGTGCTAGATTTTTTTTTTTTTGGTGCCCTACTCATTATTACATATGCTTCTGCCAGTTTGGAAGCGATGATTAGCAGTAGATCTCATTCTCTACCTCTATTATTATTTTCTTTCTAATTCTCCTCATGGCCCTATTTGAGTTTAGGACTCAGAAATTATCTTTATTCTCTCTTTGCATCATTTACAATGTAGATTAACTAACCTCTGCTATGATTATAGCAGACCTGAGGTGGAAGATGGTAATCATGTTCTCTCCTACACAACATTCCCATATTGACTTGACCCTTTACTATATTGTGATTCCTATGCTTTAGCAGAGAGCATAACTTGGCTCTCTCTATCTGTTCTGTGACTTTGCAGAGAAATTTCTCTCCATGTATGTTTCTTTATAAACAAGGTCAGTGATGGAGGTTTTGGAACCCAATTATTGGGGCTCGTACTGACTTTTAATAGACATGTTGAGAATGCTGATTAGCTTGTAGGATAGTTACTGGACATCATATTGGTTTCCCTAAAATTTCCCATCTCCCTTGATTCCACAATTATATGAGCTGGCAATGGCTTCCTAATTTATTTCCCTTCACTGGTAATATTTATTACAAAATCCTTCTCTCCTGAAAAGAAGGCAAGAGGTGAGGAGACAGGAAAATAAGTACTTGTTAAATGAGGAAAAAGGGAAATAAATTAAATTATTTATAATTTAATAATAAAATTTTATTATAATAATTTATAATAAATACATCTAAATAAATTAAATACATAAATAAGATGAAATAAATAAAATAAAATAAAATGTATTTTTAGAAGAGCAATTGAATATTTTAAGAACATGTAAAAGCTATAAACTTGGGTAAGTGGAACAAAGGTATATGTGAATATTTGGTTATATTAAGAAATGTACATACATTAAAGCTAAAATATTAATGCAAATTTCTGATTTTATCTAATTTAAAAGCTATTATTGGTCCATGTGAAATGATTTCTGACAGCTGTAAGATAATTAATGATGTAAGCAAAATAAATACCCTCCAAGAACACAAAAATTCAGAAAAACTCTATAAAACATATTTCCACAACATCATATCATACTAAGAGTAAATTTTACCTTGAGAATCATATATGTTTTTCAAAATTTGAATAAAAGAAAACATTTTGGATGGATGTGATTGTTAATATCAAAAAACATATGTGTGACAAAGGTTTATGCTTCCATCATGAAAGGTCTCCAATGAAGAGTAGAGTTGGAATAGAGGATTCTTTTTTGATTAGTCCTTAATTGTTTTGCACATTATTAACTCCTTTGGTAAAATCTATTAATTTCTCTGAATAAAGTTTATAAATCCATAAAATAGAATACTGGAGATTATAAAACATTTACTTTGAAAAAAGTTATCAAAAATTGCTCAAATTGAAAAGAAAAAAAAGTTCACACACCTCAGGTAAAGAATCATGGAATTAGATATTGACATTGTCCATATGTTCTTCATTATAACTGTCACTGTACTGATTGCATCAACCCTGAGAAGATTGTAGAGTCTCATAAATACGATTCATAATAACTCAAAGAAATCTGACATCTGGACAGAAGAAAAAAACAAATGTCTTTAAATGGCCATTTTATATTTTCTTATAAGCATTTTATTAGAGAACCCATAGAATTGGTCCACCATTATGTATAACTTGGATAACCAAAGTAAATGGACAAAGAACAGAGTTCAGAATTTAATAAAAGGAGATTGAAATCTATTTGAGAATTCATGCATTTTTTTTAGTTTTGCAAAATACTTCATGTAACTTAGAAATACTATTTTTGTCTCCCGGTCCCCAAAACAAATAACTTGCAAAAAACAGTTTGGAATTTCAAATTCTAAAAATGTTGTATTTAATAATCTATGCCTGAGAATCATGAGATACTCAATTATTTTTTTTTAGAAAATTAAAATTATGAATCAGCTAATGGACTTGGAGGATTAGCATATGTATATAAACAAGCTGAACTTCATTATCCATAAAGAATTACACATAGTCAGTAATATTAAACAATGTTTTTTTCAAAAAACAAATTTAAATAGAAGCATATAGTCCATATGTTTCAATCTAACCTATAAATGTGAAAAAGATATATAAGATGGTTCTAGCTCATTAAGTGCACTTCCTTTTGTGGATTTATGAGAAGATATGGAAATTGAAGAGGAGAAAAAAGGTATGGATGGGTAGTGACCAGCATTGTTAGGAAGAGGAATAAAAACTGAAAGTCTATGGATTAAGTGAAGCTTCAACATTTTAAAGTTTGAGTTCACAAAAGAAAAAAAAAGTGATTTAATGAAATACATACATTTGCTATGGCCACTTTATCGAAATAAATAGGTTATTCTTGACTTCTTCAAAATTCTTCCTTAGTTCTTTGATAGATAGAGATATACAGTCCATCATTTATAAGTAACACTAATGATAGGAAAAAGAGAAATGATCAACTTTTTCTTCTGAATATAATATTATGTGCTGAAGAACTAAATTGTACAAAAGGAGAGTATTTATTGTTTATAGTTAAAACATTATAATGATTTTAAGGATTTTAAATGCATTTAATTTATGAAGACAGGATTTAATTTCAATGAATAACACTATGAAAACAATAGTAGAGACCTTCTTCAAAACAGATAGCACAGTGGATACTGATGGACTTGGAAATAGAAAGACCTCTTCAAATCTAGCAACAGACACTGATTAGTTATGTGACCCTGAACAAGTAACTTAACTTTTATTTTCCTCATATGTAAAATCAATTTAATAATAATGATAATAGCTCTCTCACAAAAATGCAGTATCAAAAGAGCTCATATTTATAAAACACTTACCATGGTGCCTAGTATATGATAGGCATTTAATAAATTCTTATTCTTCTTCCTGTTTCTTCCTTTAATAGAGTGTGCTAACTCAGGCTTGTAGAGATAGACAAAGACAACAAAGAAAAGAAAAAAATATTATTTATAGGAGTACTAGCATTCAGATTTTGAAATCCCACAAAATACTGTGAGATTCTCAGGTGTAAGAATTGTTTTATTTAAATACACACATGCACATAAATGTACCTAGGTACATGTGTATATATGCCCACATACATGCACATGTACATTGTATATCTATATTTTTCTCTACATATGTATGTTATTACATATATATATATATATATACATATATATATTAATATAGACTGTTTTCCCTCCCTAGAACTTAGTACAATGCCTGGAACATAATAGGCTTTTAATACATTATTTCTAACTTGTCATATTGATTTTTATTTGAGCTAATTCAAAAATAAAATTAATCAGTTCCTAACTGATATGCATTAAATATTTGTATCATAACCTTTATATGTGTCAACACAGTTTGTTTTATGTAGTACAGAGAGGGGGGACATAGCAGTTTTTCAGGCTTTGGCTGAGTTCTTAGGTCAGTTAGGAGTTGAGAATCTTGAGAGAAATTTTCAGTTGGACCTGGTACCTTGTGGAGAGAACCAGGGCCAGCTGAGCTCCTGTTTCTCCTTTCTGGAGATTGAAAACCTAGCCTAGTTTTGGAGTGTTTTTTGAGATTTGTTAATTTAGATAAACCCTTTGAATCTTAATACCCTACCTCATTTCCCTACCTTCCTTTCCCTTACCTAAATGTCTGATAGGAGTGAATAAGGAGATTAAAATCAGAGAGTAGTTTCAAATCTGCAAGAGTTCAGCTCTACACTTGCAGGACTTATCTAGAGAGGTTTGGTAGCCATCATCATAATCCCTTTTGATTTCAAAATCACCTTGAGAGTTGAGGCAAGGCAGAACCTTGCTCAAACTCTATTCCTGCTTCTCTTCCCCCACATGAGGTTTCTTTAAGCAGCTTTTAGGGTTTCCTTTAATCCTTTTACCTGACAATTTAACCTGAGAAGACAATAAACCCCTTTTGTGTTTAAAACAGACCTTTTAGTTACTTTTTCAATTAATTTGTAAGAAAGGGAAGAAGAGGAATAGAATCAACATACTCTGGGTTTGAGGGAAGCCGGGGTATCCATCTTGAAGAAGGTGTAACTTCAAAACAAGTCCCTTCCTGTGAAATTAACTAAAGGCTGTAGTTAATTTCAATCAGTCTATTTCCCTTCAGTATGTTATTAGTCTAAGTCCTAGTCTGTATGCTGCTGCTGATTGCCTGTTTAGATTAATTCCTCCTCTCCCTGAATTCTTTGTTCCCTGATCCTACCAGTTATTACCCCTAGCTTCAGCCTCAACCTCCCTATTACATCCTACCTGCAACCCATATTATCTACCTTCCAAGTCCCTGATAACATCTTTCCAAAATCCCCATAACAGTTATTATGTGAAGTAAAATTAATACCCAATATTTGGTCATCAACACAACATTTCTACAAGCTTTGTTGAGTGTAAAGGGGAAAAATATCCCTCCTATCTGACCCTTATTGATTCTCTAGTTATAGTCAATTTACCACTGCTTGCAAATGGATATTGCTGACCACTTAACCTTAAACTGAACTTATTTTCTCTGTCTCTGTCTCTGTCTGTCTCTCATTCACTCAATTTCCCCCACTTTTGTGTGCTTTCAAGAAACAAATCTGAACAGTCCCCATAGCATACATATGTACACTTGCCAAGCAATTGAATATCCTGAGTTGTGAGATATCCATACATGGCTGGCACAAATTACAACAACAGGCATTCTAATGTTGCCAAGGTTAAACACCAGTAGGTAGCCCTATAATGTTTGCTAATAAAAAGAAAACAGAAAAATAAATGCAGGCTGAAGAAAGGCTTAGAAAATCATCACTAAAAAATGTACTTGGATCATGCCATAACAAGTCAAACCATCCAGGTCAGTTTGCCAGAAAAGTAATGAAATCTATTTACTGAGCTATTTTTAAGAAATTTGAAATAGCTTGAGAGAAGATGAGGTAGGGGACAAAGTAAATCAGTATGAAGGCCCACCACATGCACAAAAGTCAATATAGAATCAGAAAGACACAATAAAAGTGAGATTATTGCTTCAACTGATTTCATGTGACTTACTTGTCCATTTTCCATATCTAGGGGTTATATCATATATTGGTTGCCACTCATAGGAAGTTATAAACATTTTCCATAGAACCAATAATGTTATTTTCAATAAGAGCTGATTTTTGGGGGGTTAGTACCCAACTAAACTCCTAACCCAATATTCAGTGATGATGTTGTACTGATTCTGGGTTTTTCAAACCTATGCCACTGGAAAAGTCTACAAAGTTTTTGCCAATTTAGAAAGTTTATAAATATGGATCTAAAAACATACTGCTATCAAAAAACAAAAAACAAAAAACAAAAACCTCACTAATTTCAAAGAGATTATTCTTAGGTTTTTAAAATATGGATCCATTAAACAATTTCTATGTTCTAGGTCCTCAGGATATGCGCACACAACAGTGAAACTTTTCTTAATTTTCAGAGAGCTTACATTTTCTAGGGGGAGATGTAAAAATGTATGTACATATAAAATATGTATCACATTTTAGGGATTAGAGGAGACAGAAAACAGTAGAAGGTTGGGGGAGATAAGGAAAGTCTCCAGAACATCAAGAAGCACTCTATTTTTTTGGAGGATTTATGAAAGTTCATAGAACAAAGTCCTATTGGATAAGAAGGTGGGAATAGATAATAATATATGCTATTAAAGATCATTAAAATCTGTGAGATCCCAGATTCATTGAAACAGCAAAGTTTGAAGTTAAGCTCATAAGAAAAACATGTTATATAAAGAGGTCACACTTCAGATGAGTTTTGAAGGAAATTATTGATGACAAGAGACAGAAAGGAAGCAGAAAGAGATTCTAGGGATATAAAGGTGATTGTAGAAAAGCCTGGTGATTGAAAAAAATATTATGTATAAATGATAGTCAAAATCTTAGTGGCTGGATTGTCCAATGTACAGATAATTATGTATAACATATCTGGGAATGTGGAGAAAAGAACTAATTTGTTATTAAACTATGTCTTTTTTGGTAGGCCACTCTAGCTCATTACAATCATGATCTATTGGGCATTTTTATAGGGGTGTAAGTGGTTGGGTTATGATCTTCATTTGTGAAGAAAGCTCTGAGATAATTAGAAATTCTAGTTCCTTAATATAAGTAGTAAATATTAGATAAATAAGGATTTATAATGTAATTACATATCAAAATAATATTAGAGAAAAATATGTGATATCTAAATAATTGTTCCTTTTATTTTATCTAATTAATTACCAATTCATATAATATTTTAAAGTGTGGGGGTTGGGAATTAATGCTTCATTCATACCATGAGTTACCTGTGTCCTCCTTTTTTCTCCGTCATCACTTTGCTTCTCTCACTATCTGTCCCCTTCTAATCTCTCCCCATATATTCTAATCTCACAGCCTCTGGTCCCTCAGCTAAATATGCATCATTACGTCTTCTAAAATCATGTTGATTCCTATCATCCAAGTCTAACACTTCCATACAAATCTCCTTTAAACCATGAAAAATCATCATGTCATCCTCATTTGTGCAAATTTCTAACAGTTCTCAATGATCTATAGGATGAGGTGCCATCTATTTTGTATTTATAGTCTTTAAAATTCTTCCTCTTCTGCCAATATTTCATTAGATGAACCTATTATTTCAGCTAGACTGATTTTTTTTTCTCACTGATATTTCAAGGATGAGATAAATCCTACTTCCCTCATGAAGGCTTTCCTGATCACTCTCCTATACAATGTTATTCCATCTGAATTTATAATTTCTTTTCTGTAGTTCTCATTTGACCATTAATTGTGACTTTCCTTTTATTTTTCAGTTGTTTATTTTCCCTTTTTCTGTTTTATAACTTCTTGTCACATATTATTTACCTTGTCATATTTTTGTCTCATTTTCTCAATAAAATTTTAGGTTATAATGATTTGCATCCCCCCCATTGACTTGGCACAGCACAATACATAAATTAGAAATTCAAAAAATATCTTATGAATGAATGAATAAATTATATGTAGTATAGACATGTGACAAGAGGAAAAAAAGTTTTTCTTTTTAAGTTTGGCCAAAGATTTTATAAACATTCCTGAAAGATATAGTGTAAGAGTGAAGGTAGACAAAGTTTACAATTTAAGAACTAATTCCAATCTCTTTAGTCTTTTAAAATCTTGTTTTATAGGGAATAAAATTCAACATTTCACATAATTCAAACTGCACATGGATGTTCTCATGGTAGAGAAGCAGCCAGGTGGGCAGAATTGTTGACTCAATGGTCTACCTTTTCCTTAGATCTCTAAATTTCTTTTTCAAGCTATTTTCCATGGAAGAGGGAAAGAGACTCGACCTATGATTTTATTGGTATAGGAATTATTTTGTCTGGAAACTTATTATGACAATGCAAATTAGGAGCTTTTCGGATACATATAGAGTCCAAGTGAATTCCCCAGAACACCAAGATGCTAAGCAACTTACTCAAGGTCATATATTTGGAAAGTGTTTGTCTCTATAGTATTAGAAGAATTATTTTGTGAAAAATCCAATATATATCCCTGAAGGATTCACTGTTTGTTTTATAGGTCATCAGCAGCTTAAGAATTATCTTTTAAAGCATACTGGTTATTTGACATGATGTCACCTTTCCATTTTTTTGTATATCCCTACCTACTTTTCTACTTGTATCAATCTATAGTTGTATTTACACTTGTATTATATAGGAGTAGCATCAAAGAATAATGGATAGAGTGTAGGACTCAGAAATGGAAAACATGAGTTTTAGACTCATGTCTAGAAATGTCCTATTTCCTCTGATATTCTAGGTAGGTCATTTGACTCCTTAGTACAGTGATGGGGAGCCTTTTGAGCTTGGTGTTGTCAAAATTCACCAAAAAATGAGCATAACTCAGGTGGTTTGTCACTTTGAGAAAAAAACCATAATTTCATGATATTTATAGTTTAAATATCAAAATGTATAATTGTGATATATAACTTTATTTAATAAACCAAAAACTAATTATTTAACTTACCTGCTTAGTGACTTCTTTGTTCATCTGTCAGTCTGTTTCTTTTGTTGGTCTTGATATTATTTAACTTGTGTGGGGTGCCGTGAACTAAAATAAATGAGTGGGAGGGTGAATTCTTTAACTAACCTGCCTGTTAGTGACTTTTTTGTTGCTGAATGTCATTGGCTAATGAAAAATCATATAGCCACTAAATCTTCAATTGAAGATTGGTATTTTGTACACTTCAAGCCCAAGCAAGTGCTACTAACTTCATCTGTCAATGTGTTTCTTTTGTTGATTTTGATATTATTTAATAATGAGAATAAGGTCTCACAAAAGTACGTAGAGGGAAAAATTGTGAGTAAAGACATTGCTGTATTTTTCAGGGTACTAGAAGTGTCTGGTAATCAGTTCCAGGCACTCCAAATTTCCTGGTCATAGTGGCACTCCTCTTGATTCTCAGAGTGGCACCTTTCCAGATTCTCAAGCTTTGAACTCAAGTCAACAAACACCTGAGCCCAGATGCTGTCCTGAAATTCTGCAAATTGCATCTCCAAATCATCAATTTGCATTCATTAGAAACAATTTAATTCCAAACTACTGTAGACTACTATATCAGGATACTTAATTATTTTCATGGTCTGTTCTAGGCTTCTAAATTGATTTAATCTATCACTGAATTAGTCAAGTAATGAGTCTAAAACATGCTGGTACTTTATATGCAAGGATTCTATTTCATTTTGTACAGCTGCATTGGCCTTCACAAAATACTTTGTTACTCAAGGAAAATACTTATAAGTTCTAGTTTTTACATCTCACTTGAAAATTTTAAGTTTACTTTCAAAAGCTTTTATGTATCCAAACATAATGTCAATATTTTTGCCAAAACCTTGTAACTTTAAATTTAGTTCATTAATATGAACAGAGAGATCTGTAAAAAACATCAGGGTGTTGATCCACTTATCATCATTGAGCTGAGGAAAGTTTCCCAAATCCTTATCCTCAACCTTAAAAATATTTTAATTTCTTCAAAGCACTCCACAATGCACTGAAGAACTTTGCCTCAGCTCAGCCATCTTACATTATGTACATCAGCAGTCCACTGTATGTAGGATCAACTTCCAGTTATAGTGCAAAAAGTTGTCTCTTGTGAAGGGGGTGAATAGCTATTAAATTAACTATTTTTGTAACAACTGACATTAAGTCGTTTAAGTTGGTGAATCCTGCCTTTGCACATAAAGCCTATTAATGGATAATTCAATGAAAAAAGCATAATTGGATGTCCAATAGCTTCCGTAAACAATTTGACAAATCGTACTTTTTTCCCTACCATGTTTGGTGCCCCATCTCTCGTCACTGACACAACTTTAGAGATTTCAATGCTTAGGTCCTGGAATGTTTGTATAACAACCTTATATATTTCACTTCCTGATGTACTTCTTGGCACTGATACTAACTTTATCAACTCTTCTCTAGTGTTAATGGATAAACCAGGGGAATGTGCCTTAAACAGTAAATATGGGTCCAGGTGGAATGACAGGAAGGGGCCAGCAAGTTGGGAGACTGGGTTATAATGGCTGTTTGGATGTCTGTAACAGAAATAGCTGTTGGCCTCCAACTGCCACCCAGCATCAACAAGACAGAGCCTATGGAAACTGATAAGTAAAGGCAAGAGTTTAATAACACATTTTAATCAGGAACAAACTAAGGTAAAGGATGGGAATAGTTTTTTTTTTTCTGTTTTCTATGCCTCATTTATTCTTTTTCTTTATATGAAGAGAATAATTTTTAAACATTTTTTAATATTCATTTTTAACATGTTTACATGTTTCATGCCCCTACTTTCCCCTTCATCCCCCACTCTACCCCACCCATGGCAGATGCACATTTCCACTGGTTGTAACATGTGTCATCAATCAAGACCTATTACCAAATTGTTGATAGTTGGATTGGTGTGGTAGTTTCGAATCCACATCCCCAATCATGTACACCCCAACCCATGCATTCAAACAATTGTTTATCTTCTATGTTTCCTCTCCTGCAGTCCTTCCTCTGAATGTGGGTAGTGTTCTTTACCATAAATCGCTCAGAGCTGTCTTGTGTCATTGCATTGCTGCTGGTACAGAGGTCCATTACATTCGATTTTACCACAGTATATCAGTCTTCTGGCTCTTCTCTTTTCGCTCTGCATCAGTTCATGGAGGTCTTTCCAGTTCACCTGGAACTCCTCCAGTTTATTATTCCATTTAGCACAATAGTATTCCATCACCCTCATATACCACAATTTGTTCAGCCATTCCCCAATTGAAGGACATACCCTCCTTTTCCAGTTTTTTGCCACCACAAAAAGCACAGCTATGAATATTTTCATACAAGTCTGTTTATCTATGATCTCTTTGGGGGCACAAACCCAACAATGGCATGGCTGGATCAAAGGGTAGACAATCTTTTATAGCCCTTTGAGCATAGTTCCAAATTGCCATCCAGAATGGTTGGATCAGTTCACAACTCCACCAGCAATGCATTAATGTCCCAATTTTGCCACATCCCCTCCAGCATTCATTACTCTCCCCTTCTTTCATTTTAGCCAATCTGCTAGGTGTGAGGTGATACTTCAGAGTTGTTTTGATTTGCATTTCTCTAATTATTAGAGATTTAGAACACTTTCTCATGTGCTTGTTGATACTTTTAATTTCTTTACCTAAAAATTGACTATTCATGTCTCTTCCCATTTTTCAATTGGGGAATGGCTTGATTTTTTATACAATTGCTTTAACT